>NC_053022.1:412815881-412993680 GCF_003073215.2 Triticum urartu | reverse complement strand
AGTCTATATCCAAATAGAGTACTAAGTACTCACTCACTACATATCATCCCAGTCTTGGTACTCTTGTGTTTGTTTTCAACTTACTTTGATTAGTAGGTGTCCTTGTGTTATCTAACCCTATTTTCTCAAGTTCACCTCTTCCAAAGCCAGCTCAAGACCACAAGGTAAGTATATGCATCACACTCATGTACATGATGATCTCTTGCTGATTTACATATTGTTTGCAAAAAGGACTCATGAACATGAAGGTACACTTAATTTATCTACATCATTTACTCTGATGCATATAGCCAAGATACATGTAGCTCATTGCTTGCTCTGCCATGCCTATGCATTCACATGCTCTAATATTATATCTTTGCATGATTGCATACATGTAGGGGGAGCCAATGCATGTTACATGTCTTTCCAAAGCTTTACTTATTACCCTTCATATCCTTATCTAAAGCTTTTATGTATGTGCTCATCAATTACCAAAAAGGGGGAGATTGAAAGCACAAGTGCTCCCTGGGTGATTTTGGTAATTAATATCAACATATCTCTTGTTGGACTAATATTTTCATCTAGTATATTTCAAAAAGTTCAACAATGGCGTGGCATGGACAAGAGGTTATGGAACCCCTTCAAGATGCTAAGGACAAACATTGGCAAAAGCTCAAGACTCTTTATTTCTATTTTAGTGATCCAAGATCACATTGAGTCCATAGGAAAAGCCAATACTATTAAAAGGGGATGAGGTGTTGTTTAATGGTCTACTTGCTCAAACTGTTTAGTGATATGCTCCAAAGGCCTCAACCACTTTCTCAATTCCATATGTGTCCAAAACCCAAAGTCAAACTCGGCCCTACCGATTTGATCCATCCGGTGCCACCGAGTTCACTTGATATAGCCACTGCCAGAAACCCTAATCAATTTGGTCTAACCGATAGGATCTCGATCTCACCGAGATGGCCTTGCAAACTCTCTGTTACCTGTTATAATTATTTCGGTCTCACTGAAATAAGCAATCAGTCCCACCGAGTCTGCCTGACCAACTCTCTGTTTGCTCATTGCTGAAATCAGTCACACCGAGATGAGGTTTTGCCCTAACCCTAGCACATCAGTCCCACCGAGTTGATCGTGTCGATCCCACCGAGAATCCTAATGTTCACATTTTGAACTAAATCGGTCTCACCGAGTTCACCTATTCGGTTTGACCGAGTTGGGTCAAATGTGTGTAATGGTTAGATTTTGTGTGGGGGCTACATATACCCCTCCACCCCCTTCTTTATTCAAGAGAGAGCCATCAGAACGTTCATACACTTCCACTACTCATTTTCTAAGAGAGAACCACCTACTCATGTGTTGAGACCAAGACATTCCAATCCAACCACAAGAATCTTGATCTCTAGCCTTCCCCAAGTTGCTTTCCACTCAAATCATCTTTTCACCATAGCCAAATCTGTGAGAGAGAGTTGAGTGTTGGGGAGACTATCATTTGAAGCACAAGAGCAAGGAGTTCATCATCAACACACCATCTATTACCTTTTGGAGAGTGATGTCTTCTAGATTGGTTAGGTGTCACTTGGGAGCCTCTGTCAAGATTGTGGAGTTGAACCAAGGAGTTTGTAAGGGCAAGGAGATCGCCTACTTCGTGAAAATCTACCCAAGTGAGGCAAGTCCTTCGTGGGCGATGGCCATGGTGGGATAGACAAGGTTGCTTCTTCGTGGACCCTTCGTGGACTCGCGCAATCGTTACCTTTTGTGGGTTGAAGTCTCCACCAATGTGGACGTACGATAGCACCACCTATCGGAACCACGCCAAAAATCTCCATGTCTCCAATCGCGTTTGCACACTCCAACCCATCCCTTTACTTTCTTGCAACTTGCATGCTTTACTTTCCGCTACTCATATACTCTTGCCATGCTTGCTTGAAATGTATTGTGAATGCTTAAACTTTTGCTAAAACTCCACCTCAGCTTGAAGAATTTAAAAACGGTTACTTTTGCTTGTTGAGGGTCTAATCCCCCCTCTAGACACCTCTTCTCGATCCTTTCACGTGACCACCCTCATGGCTGCACCATGGGCCCTTGTGGCTAGCCCTTAAGTTGGTTGGAACTCTTATTTCGCTACAAGAAATATAATTTTTGGAGGAAAATTCCCTCAAAATTTTAGCCTGGTCGGAGTTACGGATCTCTGGCTATAAAAGAAACGGTGTTTGACCAGAAAACAGGAGCGAAAGTAGAGAGACAGAGAGAAGAGGTCCAATCTCGGAGGGGATCCCGCTCCTCCGAGAGCCATGGTGGCTAAGGACCAGAGAGGAGAACCTCCTCCCATCTAGGGGGGAGGCCATGGAGGAGGAAACCGAAGAGATCCTCTCTCCCCTCTCCCGGTGGCGCCTGAGTGTCGCCGAGGGAACCATCATCATGACGATTGTCTTCATCAGCGTCACCGTCTTCCCCTCCCGCTGAAGCACATTCCAGCGGTTCTCACTCCGATGAGTGGCGCTGCCGAACATGGGGAAGCGAGCCATCCTTTGCGCTGAAGCATATACCTCTGGGGCTCACGGCAGTCCGATGAGCGCACTGCCGGACATGGGAAAGACAATGAAGATCCGTTGCGGCCGGCCGTAGACTGGTCAAGGATATCCGTGTTGTGGGAATGGATATCCGCCGGCAACAACCGTAGACTAGTTTTATCTTAGTCTGGTATAGTTTTTAGTTTAAAAATGTCCAAAATGTAATGAATTTTGTCTGGTTTATATGAAAATCTGTCATGTTCACATGAATTTTGTCCTGTTAGTTTAAATAGTGGTTGAAATGTATGTGGGGAACGTTAGATGGCCTGCTCCTGCATCTGTGTCCGTGACTGGTCCCCCTGTCCGCGGGAAGATGCTGAAGCAAATTTATGGGTCAGCATGGAGATGCCCTAAGAGACCATCTCTTAATAAAAAGAATGCAAACTTTTTTTTGTTTTCTCTCTGCTCCACCTTAGTATTTATCCTACGTGGAACTTATAAAACAACACCATTGTTGACGGCCTTAGTAGGTTAATCATTTGTGTTATGAACCGTTGACACTAGCACGCCGCACGCCAACGCCAAAACCCCCCATTTGACATTTATTACAAGCACAATCTGAAGGAACCATATAGTAACACACTACATATCAGTGCTCAACTAATTTACAACACACGACAACCGGGTAAATGAAATCTAACTATGATGTGTGTGTGTGTGTGTGTTCGCGGAAATCTAACTATGATTTTTAACATGCCTACTAGTTTAATCGAGGGTTCAAACTAATCCACGGCACATGGGGGCAATGACGACGTGAATACATACAGAACTCAGGCAAGGGTGTTGGCACGCAAAGTTTTACACCACTTCGGGTGTGTCCCCGGGCGCCGGGCATCTCTCATCTTATGTTTGCTGACGACACATTGCTCTTCTTCCGGGCCACAGAACAGGAAGCAACGAGTGTCAAGGAGGCCCTGGCTACATATGCTAATGCCACCGGACAGTTGATAAATCCTCAGAAGTGATCTATCTTATTTGACGAACATTGTCGTGAGGCTGACCGCGAGGCCGTGGTGCAGGTCTTGGAGGTACAACAGCAAAGTTTTGAGGAACATTACTTGGGACTACCCACTCCCAATGGCCGTATGTCAAAAGAGAGATTCCAAAATCTGCAGCGGAAATATATGAAGAGGATGATTGATTGGGATGGATCCCAACTTGCACAGAGCGGGAGAGAAGTGCTCATCAAGTCCATCGCCCAGGCGATTCCAACGTATATCATGAGTGTGTTTAAACTCCCAGCGGCCACATGTGAGGGTCTCATGAGAATGACTCGCGACTTTTTCTGGGGAGTAGAGAAAGGGAAAAGGAAGATGCATTGGAGAGCATGGATTCACCTCATTAAACCAAAGTCCCAAGGTGGTCTACGCTTCCGCAAACTGCGTCTTTTTAATCAAGCCTTGCTTGCTCGCCAAGCTTGGAGGCTCTTGACCAAACCGGGCAGCTTGTGCGCCCGAGTTTTGAAGGCGAGGTACTATCCAAATGGTAGTCTACAGGACACGGTCTTCTCCGGTGGGGCTTCAGCTACTTGGCAGGGTGTGCAATATGGACTAGAACTCTTGAAATCTGGCCTGGTTTGGCGCATGGGCAACAGGAACTCAATCAGAATATGGTGTGACCGTTGGATCCCGAGGAATGGTAGTGGCAGGCCAATAACACCGCAGGGACGATGTCGTCTTCGCCGGGTGAGTGAGCTGCTGGACAACCATGGTGCTTGGCGGATGGACGTGGTACGTGACATCTTTTTACCGGTGGACGCGGAGGAGATAGCAAAGATTCGAACATCACCGCGGCTAGGCGAGGATCTCCTTGCATGGGGTCCTGAGCGTAATGGAAACTTCTCGGTGCGAAGTGCTTATCGACTTGCTTTAGAGGATCATCTTCGATCTTCATCAGTCGCAGCGAGCAGGGCACCGGACGGGCGACGAGCTGTCTGGGCTTTTATTTGGGGGTGCCCTACTCCTCCCAAGGTTCGCACCTTTACTTGGAGGTTGCTCACAGATTGTTTGCCCACTTGGGTTAATAAAAAACGTCGAGGGCTGGAGGTCTCTGACCAATGCCCTCTCTGGGCTATGGAGCCGGAGGACATGTTTCATGCTTTTTGCAGTTGCCCGAGGGTGGTGGCGCTATGGCAAGCAATGGCTGAACATTGGAGGATCCCTGCTGCTGCTACCTTCCATCGGACGGGCTCGGAGTGGCTCGGAGAGGATGGAGCTCATGAAGACACTTTGGCGATGTTGGCACGTATGCAATGAGATGACACATCACAAGCAGCCGCCACCGGTTGAAGTATCGAAGAGGTTCCTCCTTAGTTACGTCGACTCGCTCGTTGGCATACAGAACAGTCCGAGTGTAGACCCGGCGAAAGGGAAGCAGGTAGTTGATGCAGTGGTGTCGAGCAAAGATATATTGCGTGGTACAGGTACGGCTGGGCCGCGACCACGATGGACTCCTCCGGCTACAGGTTGGACAAAGCTCAACGTCGATGGCTTGTTTTGCGCCACGACAGGAACGGCTGGCGCCGGAATGATCCTGAGGGATAGCTCCGGCGAGATTATCTTCTCATCGTGTAGGGAATTGAGGTCATGTGCGGAGCCTCTAGAAGCTGAACTCCTTGCCTGTATGGAGGGCCTGAACCTGGCTTTGCAATGGACGCAGCAGCCCATAGAATTGGAGACGGACAGCCTCATGGCGCTCAATATGCTCAAGGCAGTGGAGAGGGACCGGTCTTGTTATGCTATGCTTACTGATCAGATTAGAAGACTGTTGGGAGACGGGAGACTAGTTAAACTGGCTCATGTACGCAGAGAGCAGAATGGCATTAGCCATTACCTAGCTGCTTTTGGTAGAATTCAGAAACGTACGGTTGTATGGTTGGGTTCAGGATCAGGTGAGGTGCCTGACTTATGTAAGAAGGAGATTGATCCTGAGTGATAAATGAAAATTATTTTTCACCCGTAAAAAAAAAAGGACGTGCGATGCATGTCCTTCCATGGCGCGGCATCCAAGTGGTTACAAAATTCCAGACATGGGATGAAGCTAAAACAGGGCATGGACGGGCCCAGTCGGAGACTCACCCAAGATCCAAATCTGGGTGCAATAAACTAGTACTTTGACATTTTGCTGGCTGATCTTTCAAAAAAAACATTTTGCTGGCTGACACACACATGACACATGCGATGCAACCCTGACAGAAAAGTTTGCATGAGCAACACAGCACCGCTCCCCATTTGAGTAACTTAAGACATCGACGGCGAGGTATATCCTGAAAGTTGTTAGTATATGCAAGCGGGCAGACCTCAGAGACCGCATCTTAGGTGTTTGCAGGGTAATTTTCCATTTGATCTTAATAATATTATTATTTTTAGAAAAGGAGGATGACCCCCGGCCTCTGCATCTGAGGGAGCTGCATGCGGTCATTTGATTGATTATTCTCGAGGATCTTACAAAGTAGAACAACAAAATGCCTGAATCCGCCATTTTGGTAACATCTGCCGCTACTCCTATCCAAATGATGAAGGGATGCAAAGTGGGTCACATACCCAGACCTCTCATCTAAACCTAACACCTAAAGTCGGAGGCCCTGACCGAGCCATCTGCCGAGTCCGGGGCTCAAACCGGTCCGACGCACTCACATGTGTTGTCGCCGCCATCTTCCACTGGTCCATCCTCAGAGCAGATTGAGGTGACAACCTTGGCAGGTCCTCCGCTATCAACACCACCATGACGCCAAACGACGACCTTCACCTACGCGAGCCTTGGCAGGTCCTCCACCATTGACGCCACCACGACGCCAGACGACGACCTCCACCTACGCGAGTCCATCTCCAAGCAACGAACGTAAATCCATGTTAGGATAGGGCCGCACCATCGCCGTCGCCCACCACCCACAAGCGTCACCCAACCCCAAGGTTCCCAAAGCGGCGCCTTCAAGAAGGGAACGGCGCCGTGAGCGCCACCGCCGCCCAACAAAGTTAGGGCTTTCGCTTGGGAAACCTAGGGGAAGGTGAAGTGAGGAGATCAGTCCATACCGACGCCTCCAAGGAGGGGAACGGTGCCCTCGGGCGTCGCCGTCGACGCGGCCGGTCATGGCCGGCCAGGGATTTCGCCCGAACTAGATCCCCGCCACCAGCAGCGCCTCCTGTACAGAACCGGCGACCAAGAGGAAGCTCGGCCCGACCAGACTGGCCCGCACGCCGAACAGGGGATGAGGGGATGCGTCAAATCGCGCACACCGACCGCTGCAGAAGCCGCCGGCGGCCTCCAACGACCCATCGCCCGCGCCGCCGGGACACTAGATCCACCGCCTGCATGGCTGCTAGCCGGTCGTGCCTTGTCAATGGAGCCGTCGCTCCATATCCGGGGTTCCCCACACAGAAGCAGGGCAACCGAGACCCCGCCGCCACCATCCTTGGTGCCCCGAGCTTGCCCAGCAGCTGCCACAGGCGGCGGTGAGGAAGGGAAGAGGGGGGAGGAGGAGGGGCGGCCAGGATTGGGACGAGAGGCGGCTCAGGACAAGCCCTGACGTAAACACCATTTGATCTTAATATAGTTTCTACCATGCTGCTAGGTGATTAGCAGTAGAGCACAAACCACCTCCTTAGACATGATGCTGGTCATATAGGTGCTCAAACTTTCCCCACCCCACGTGATGCTGGTCATATAGATGGACAAATCCCAGGCTCCACCTTGAAAACCCAAACAATGAGATATAGTTGTTGAGCACTTTTTTTTGGGAAACTTTCCCCACCCAACCCTCCCGAGCGACAGGGAGGAATTCCTAGTGTCGTCGAGCCAACTCCCCGTCCTCTGCCTCATCGCCGCCAGAGGGCATGGCCGGACCTCTTGTCCTCTCGCTATGCGGGGTCTGGTGGGGGCCGGCTTTGTCTAGCCTGGGCACTGTGGGAGCGTCGGGTGCAGCAGCATGGCGGCCATGGCAGCTGCGTGACGGGCGACGAAGGCGGTGCGTGGTGTGGAGGCTATGGCGGCCTCGGTTGCTTCGGTTTCGCGAGCGTCGTGCCCATCTTGAAGGTGCGGTCGCGGTTCTCCATGTCCTCTTGATGCTTCAGGTGAAAACTTGATCACTTGATTGGAGGCTGGCAGCACTCTGGTGCCGTGTCCTTTTTGAAGGCTCCGCCTTGGAGTCCATGTTTCGTTGTTGGTCTACTTCGCCTCTTCGCAGTAGCTTGTCCATGGTTGTGGGCTCCGTCGTCTCCAAGCAGTGCTTCTTTTTTATTTGTATAGTTGGCTTGGAGTTCTTTAGAGTGACCTTGCTGATCTTCAGCTCCCTTATATCCTGTCATGGGTGTGTGTTTTGTGGTGTCGGATTGTATGCGCCCAATTATTTATTGGTCATTGCTTTATATATAAAGCAGGGTGTGCGTCTTTTTCGGTATATAAATGCTCAAACATGTGAAGCAATCAGGACCTAACAACATCTCAGAACATTATAGATCATCTTAAATGCATAGTTTAATTGTGTTCGCATATTTAAATGCATAGTTAAGTTTTAGTAGACAGAAAAAGATTTCTTTCCCTGACCCCAGAAGTTACCCTAAGGTGTCTCTCCCTCACACGGACGAGTTTGTCTTAGTTTTATAGGTTCTTTTTTCTCTTAGGTTTTGCTTCCATGGTGTTCTCATCACGGTGGTAAGGGGGGTGGTGTGTTGCAACAAGGTCTTTTCGGCCTCTTCCTTCCTTGACAATGTCTGGTCCAGCATCGACGAAGGGTCTATGATCGTAGGTGTGTTGTCATATCTGTTGGCTTTTTTCGGATCTTGTCAGTTTATGTGTCAAGAGTTGCCTGGCTCTTAGTGTGGCGACTCCGGCGTTTTTCCTTGATTCATTCCGTGGCAATGACCCAATTTCTCCGACCCTCTTGAGTGGTGGTGAAGCATGTTATCTGTGGTGATGCCCCACCATTTTTTCTTTGCTGATACTAGATCTCGTTTGTAGTGGCAGTGACTATAACGGTGTTCAAAGCCTGGTATCACGTGGGCGTTTGCAAGGGTTCCTTTTCCTTACTGCCGGTCCAGTGCAATTTCCAATCTGCGGTGGGAGGCGTACAATCAAAAGAAGAAGACCATTAATATGATTTTCGGTGCACTTTTAATTTTTACAAGGTGTTTTACTAGGCGTACAACCTTGATATTTATGATATTTCAGATGTCCTTTGGGTATCTTAGCTCTTTTTTTTTTTGCATATAATCTAGGTGAAAAGAAACTAACCCAAGAAGCCAAGTTGACCTACAGGCAACTGGAAACAAGGAGGGCCACATGCATGATGCTGCTACCGCGACGAGACGAGAATCCAATGACTGCCACAGCAGCGACGCTCATTGCAAGAGGCCAACTTACACAGCCTGTAGGGAGCGGAAACATCGTTGCCTATTTCATATGTAGGGCATGGTATCGTTGCAAAAGAGCTAGTGATTTACTCGTTTCACAGTTGATGTCCAACCTCTTCAAATTAGAAGCAAAATGGTACCCACATTAGGACGTGATCCAGATTGAGTGCACCATATGTAGCTGATTAGACATGTACCGGCGGTCTGCTCTTTCTATTTGTGGATAAACTGAAATTTCAGCACCATGGTTAGGTAGGAAAATGACTAAATCGTTGAAAAAGAAAAGTGCATCCGCCTATCGTACTAATTGAGGGTGATGTAACATTGACCGCCGATTTTGCTGAGAAGGGCAATTCAAGTGGACGTGAAGTTTTTGCACCCGAGCTCAGGAAAAATATTTAAAAAATGTTTAAAAAAATATGATTTTTTTATGACAAACTTTGACAGATGTTCTAAGAGATTGCAAAGTTTTATCATGAAATCATATTTTTGGAAGACGTGGCAAAAGAAAAACGATAATCTGAAAATGCTACTTTTGAAAGCATTTTGAAGCACTGATTTTGTTTTGTTTTGCCAAGACTTCCACAAATGTGATTTCTTGATGAAATTTTGCAAGCTCCTAGAACATTTGTCAAAGTTTTCCATAAAAAATCAGATTTTTTTTGACCATTTCTTAAATGGTTTTTGAATTACTATTCATCCCGAACTCATTTGAGCTCGGGTGTAGAAAGGGACTTTCGAATTCAAGGTCCTAACACTTAAGGATATGAAAGTCGACTAGACAAACAATTAAAGTGCAGCCCTAAAAAATGGTAGTTTGCGATGAAACGTACAAAGAGATGGAGGGTCCTATTCTTATTAAACATCTTATATAGATGGTAGGAACAACGAAGCAGATTCTTCATCATTCTTGAACTCCTGGTTGTGTTTCACCTCGCACCTAAGCATCACATCTCGGCATGTCGGCCCGAAAAACTCAAAAGGGAAGAAGTCTCGTAAATCTCTTCATGCTGGTTTCAAGTTTGAAGTACCTTTTGGCAAAAGAAAAAACCCGCCTCTTGACACGATTGCCTCTTTAGGCCTTGTTTGGTGGAGGAGGTTTGGAGAGGTTTGGAGGGGAATATCCTCGCAGGGTTCAAAATCCCCCAAAATCCTTGTCAGCCCATTTGACACGTAAGGATTGAGCAGGCCAATCCTTTCCGTTCTCCACGAATCTCCCTCAATTCATGTGGTACAGAAAACCTCCCAAGACACCCATGAAACTGGATGCTTGCTTTGCTGCTGCTGTTGTAGGAGGTTTAACCAAATAGAGGGGTTTATGAGAAGGGAGGGATTAGTGAGAAATTGAGAGGATTGGGTGGAAGAGAGAGATTAACCAAATCCCCTCAGATCCCCCTCCACTCCGGAGCTGCAAAACCTCCCCTGTCAAACGAGGCTTTAGGGTTCTACGCGTAATAGCTAGGAAACTGACAAACAAGTGCAGCGCTGAAAGAAACCATACCTACACCTCTCTCTACCTCCTTTTGCCGTTGTTGGTTGGCACTTGGGCCATCCATTAATGGTCCTGCAACTGCAAGCATCCCAGGTAGAAATGTGACATGAGATCTGAAGAAATGAAAGCAACAAGCCAAGGAGAGAAAAACAGGAAGATGCGCAAAATCCAAGAACCCCTTCTGTTTGCTGTTGTCCACTACAGCATTTCCAGCTACCATTTCTGTACTGCTTCTCTGTGACACTGGGAGAACCCTGGCATGCGCTGATCCCATCAGCTGGCGTCACTCACTGAATGCACAAATGTACCACACCTGCTGCTACCTCCTGACGGTCGACCTGGCCGGAGCATGTGCGCACGGCAGACGACGGGCCTCGCATGTAAACGACTGCAAGATCTACCGGCAATTCAAACTTGCAGCGGCCAAAACACACAAGTCTTTAATTTAATTTCAACACCAAAAGTTGCAGAGCCCCCAGCCTGCAAAGCAAAATACACCACTTCTACCAGTTTTATCTCATGGCTCACAGAAGCGACAGGGTCTGCATGCATGCAACAATGTTCCCAGGAATTTACCAAGTACTATAGCGAGCAGTAACCATCACCGTACTGAACACAGGGACCGATTTTGAGTATCTCTATTTTTAATGAAACAGTTGGTAGTCTTACTTTTAGAATTTTTTTGTCCCACCTTTTATGATTTTTTTGATACATCCTTCCATCTTCGCTGGGTTTTTTCGTAGATTTTTTTCATCCCCTCTTCCACTTCATCGATTTATTTTCGCGTCACCCACTTACATAACGAAAGAAATTTAAACAGATCAGAACTTTCCATACTGGCGCAAGTTATTTATTAATATGGAATCAATCACGAACAATCTCTAAAGATCAAATCTAAATTAATTAACCTTATCTTAAATCACTCAATCACATTAATTAGAAAACAAATAATTGATTTTCAGAAAAATCGCTCAATCACATTAACTTTACCTTAACTCACGGATGGTAATCAATCTCCAAACAAAGGAAACAATATGTCGAGGGAGCAGTAAATAAACTCCCTTTCTTATGACATGTATATGATCTTCTCTTCCCTCTCCGTTGTCGAGCTTTCTTGATTCTCGAGGCCGATACTTAGGCTGCGTCACTGGGTCGCGACGGTGCCGAAGGACAAGGACGGCGAGGCCGGCTGCCGCGGCACCGCGTTGGCCGCGGCCGGTGAAGGGGGCGAAAAGGGGTGGCTTCCCTGGCCCTGGTTGTGGCCGTGGCCCTAGGAGTTGGTGCGGTGGAAGCGGCACTTAAAGGACCCGGCGTGGGTGGCCCGCGCACAGACGCACTTGGAAGCGGGCCCGTGGCCCGCGCCGGACGGCCGACGCCGACCCGGGCCACCTCCTCCGCGTATTCTTGCAGCTGTGGCTGAGCGATTTACATGAAATTAATTTCCTGTGTTGTGGTGGCAAATATAATACACATAATCCATATTGTTATGCACTAGCGTGTGTGTGTGTGAAATAGATGGATTATGGTCCTGTATCCAATAAGATGGATATGTGTGTGTGTTAGAGAGAGAGAGGGAGAGGGGGAGAGAGTGAGGAAGAGGGACGAAGAGAGTGTGTGTATGTGTGAGGATTTGATAGTAAAAAAGATTGTCAATGTCACTTGATATGTATGAGAATATCAATACTGAACTCTTAAAATTAATGTGGTCCCGTTGCAACGCACGGACGTTCTTCTAGTCCCAGCAATTCCACAGAACCCATCACCAGATCCACATTTCTGTAACAGCTGCAGAAGCAGCAGCCGATCAATCAAACACTGCACACCTTTTTTGCAAAAATACCAGTGCCACTAGGGAGAAGCTTCAAGAGTATGATGAGAGTTCACACTTCTTACATGGAAAATACGTGCGACTACGCTGTGCTAGGAAACATACTAAATACGAGTTGCAGAGTTCACATACTTGCTAATTATTACAAACATGAATGCAGTCACCCGCTCTAATATCATGGTTTGCAGAAACTTGTTATCTGATAGGGCCACTAAACAAACCCTTTCGAATGCATAGACAAAAACAAGACGAGCAAAGTTGGGAGGGGAAAAGGTTGGAAACCAAGAAAGTTCATGCGGGAAACAAGAACCACCAGCGCCCCAGCATGTGCCGATGCTCATTATTTTTCTCGGAGTACAAATGAGTGCATAGCCCGTCCTTTGACAAACTAACACGGTGAACTCAGACCAAACCGAAGTACACGATGGTGTCCTTTGCCATGACCAGCAGAAGCAGCTTGAAGTATATCAAAGCCCACTTCCTGGTAATGTCGTGGTGCACATAGTCCAGAAAGATCTCCTTGTGGAACATGTAGATTTGATGGTATACCGCCGCGACCATAAGAGATGTACTGATGCTGTTCCTTGAGGAAAGAAGCAGAGCTGGGATCATGTAAAAGGTTACTCCTGTTAATATCTCTGATCGCCTGACTTTAGAACTTTCACTTGTCAACGGACTGCTTCTAGGTTTAGCAGCGGCTTCTAGTGGGCTGAATGCCGTGAATTTAGGGAAGGCTCCTTCAGTCACTTTTAGTGCATCAGAGTGTCCCGTTCCAGCAACTGGCTTGCATGTCTCTGAGACCTGTCAAAACTGGAAACATCAGGTTCATGGACATCTAGCATAGAGTGGCATCATAAGTGAAAAAGAAGCACTAGTTGGATTGTGAGTTTGTGACAAACCTGTGTATTCTGCATGGGAGATCCATTGGATGCTACAGTAGAAAACCAACGCGGTAAAAATTGTGTGCCGCTGAGGTGTGATGTTGGCTCATGTCCCAGAACCTACACACATGTACATAGGCACAAGACCCAAGCAAACTAAATCACAACAGACTTTGCATTTCTTGAACAAAATCACCTAGGCTATGATCAACAGATGTCAGCCAACTAATGATTAACAGATGTCAGCCAACTAATGAAGCTACTTCTTTTTAGCCAATAAAATATGAAATGAAGTTTGCGAATGGGAAATCTTGGCATCACTAGGCAGAAGATTTCTTGATTGTGGCACATAGAACTCGAATGTTGACATTTAAAGTGTAATCAGCTTGTATTGGAAACATATCGTATCAGAGTCACACTATCCCCTCATGTTAAGTCAATGATCACAAAATGAGATACCCCCACTTCTCAACTCTAGCAATTAGCTGATATTGTGTGGTAGCATGCTCGACTTGTATGGGACGGCAGGTGGAGATTCTAGGGATGACTGCAATTGTTGTTCCTCGTACATTATTGGCATCCAGAGAGACCTCTAACATCAACCAGGTACATGTCAGGCTCGCAAATCAAAACCCTGACAGATGTTTTTTTTGTTTATCTACCCTTCTGCAGTTCTACCGCTATCCTGACCACAATAGATTTGAATAAAGACAGAGGGGCACACATACTCCCTCAATCTCAAAATAAGTGTCTCAACTTCAGTACAACTTTGTACTCCCTCCGGTGCTTTTTAGTTCACATATAAGATTTGACTAAAGTCAAGCCTCGTAAAGTTTGACCAACTTTATAGAAAAAAATACCAACATTCACAATCTGAAATCAATATCAATAGATGTGTCATGACTTAAAATTTCATATTGTATAACTTTAGCATGGCAGATGTTGATATTTTTTCATATAAATACGGTCAAACTTTGTGAAGTTTGACTTCAGAGAATTCTAATATGCAGAGTAAAAAAGACCGGAGGGAGTACTAAAGTTGTGCTAAAGTCGAGACACGGAGTAGTACATACCACACACCGATACGATATATTAATTGGTATACATAGCACAGTTCCAATCTACCAAAACAATTATCCATCCTTCACGCTGAACGAGACGAAATCGAATGGCACGGGCAGCATCAGATGAGATACTATACTATTACTAGAACCAAACATCCACATGGCAGAGCATCAGATCAAACACACGGAACCAGGCATAACGCTCGCTTTCAAGTATATCACGACAACGCGCTAATGGGAGCTGGAAATGGATGGGTAGACGAACCTTGCTGAGGCCAGGAGGGGATCCAATCGCCGGGGACGGGGCGGCGGTGGCGGGGTGGCGCGGGAGGGAGGAGAGCGCGCGGGATCCAGCCAGGGGCGCCGGCGCCGCATCCGCGCGGGAGAGGGCGAGAGCTAGGGTTTTGGATCGGGCTAGGAATCGCGACGCCATGGCGATGTCTCGCGTCAGCTACCCTGTTCGCTGCCGTGAGGTCGCCAGGAGAACGGGGAGAGGAAGGAGAGAGGGGCTCGTTTTGGGCCCTCAGGGGATTAGGTAAGTGCTGATTTGGCCCGGCTCTGAGCAAGCTCTTCTTTGATTCGGGCTGGCATGGGCTTCAGAATGCAGGCTCAAAGATGAATGGGCCCACTCAGACATTTGGCAGTTCGTCCATTTTGGAAAGATGAAATAAAGGTTGAAGTTATAGGGTACTCTGAGGGCGTGTTCGGAGGCTCTCCAGCTTCTCAAAACTCCACATAACTAGCTTCTCCTCGTGGCTTCTCGCTTCAGCCAGCGATTCCAATCATGTTCGGCTCCTGCTCCAGCTTCTCTTAGCGCTACAACCCAACTGGGGCGGGTTGTGGCCTGTTTAGGCGTGTTGGGCCGGCTGGAGGCAGCCCATTTCAGGCCAGCAGGCGGGGTGAGGCAGACTCCTGCGAGGTGAGCAGGGCTTCAATGACGTTGGAGCTTGAGGTTGCTCCCTTCGGGCTGTGTCGACGGGAACCAGTCGGGATTGGCTTGGAATGGCTCGATCTATTGTTGGGAACGAGCAACGGACGGGGACGGCGCTGCACGCGATAGAGGTAAGGTTAGCGGCTGAGCATGGCGTCAATGGCGTTGGAGCTTAGGTCCTGGTGTTGGGGTTGCTCCCTTCGGGCTGTGTCAATGGGATCCAGTCGGGATTGGCCTCGAACGGCTCGATCTATCGACGGGAAGGAGCGGCGGCCAGGGATGGCGCGGCGGCGCCTGCGGCGGCTAGGCCCGTGACGGCGGTAGGGCTAGCGGCTCGAGGGGAACGAACAGCTCGATAGGTTTTCCAGGGAAGGAACGAATCGGTAAGTTTGGCAGTGGCATATCGGCGTAATTTGGGCAAACTCTAGCTTTTATTTTTGGTGGAGTTGGGCCGCCGTCGCTCCTCGTTTTTGCACTGGCCTCGGGCTTAGCTTCCGGAAGCTAGCTTCTTAATGATTTTTTGTTCGGCTCGGCTCCCGCGTCAGGAATTAGTGAAGTGTGGAGTGGGAGGAGATCTGAACATGCCCTGAGTATCATATTGATGTAATCATTGATGAGCTTGTTGAGTTTCAAACAAGGGTGACCTTTGTGTATGGCGAAGCACAGGTAAATGAGAGATACAAAACGTGGGACACCCTCCATGGAATAGCTGGTGCTAGCAATCTGCCGTGGGTGGTGATGGGAGATTTTAACGAAGTTATACATGCACACGAACATGATGGGGTAGGCCAACGCAGTCAGGCCCAGATGGACGCTTTTCGGGATGCGTTGGACACTTGTGGCCTTGCTGATATAGGCTACAGTAAATCGATTGGACTTTTGAAAAAAAAGGTGGTTGGAGGAACATACACAAGAGTAAGGTTAGACATGTGTGTGGCTAACACTGCATGGCTCTTGGCCTTCCCGTCTTCGGTAGTGGAACACAAGAACGCGGTGTCATCTGACCATATACCTATGCTACCGTGGTATGAGGACAAACCGACAAGCAAGAGGGGCCCTAGATCTTTCAGATACGAAACTTGCTGGGAGAGGGATCCAGCACTGGTGGCGGTGTTACATGCTGGGTGGACACGAGCAGATGGGGTTTCGGTGCAATCAATGCATGAAAGGCTATCGCGCGTATCGGGAGATCTATCTGCATGGGACAGAAATCACTTTGGGAACGTGCAAAGGGAGATGGCCCAATTGAGGAAAGAACTGCAGCAGTTGCGCGAGGCACAAGGAAGATCGGGGCCAATACATGCAGAATTAAAGATTAGCAATTGGCTGGTGGAACTCTTCCATAGAGAAGAGATGCTTTGGAGGCAAAGAGCTCGCGGGGACAAAAATACATACTTCTTCCACTTGAGGGCGTGCAGGCGCAGGCGGAAGAATAGCATCAAATCACTCCTTCGTAATGATGGTCAATTGACAGATAACCCAGCCGAGATGGAGGAGATGGCAACCACTTTTTATAAATAATTATACAATTCAGAAGGGGTTCAGGGGATGGAGCAGGTTCTCCAATCGGTTGAAGGAAATATGCCCTAGAGGCAATAATAAAGTTATTATTTATTTCCTTATATCATGATAAATGTTTATTATTCATGCTAGAATTGTATTAACCAGAAACATAATACATGTGTGAATACATAGACAAACAGAGTGTCACTAGTATGCCTCTACTTGACTAGCTCGTTGATCAAAGATGGTTATGTTTCCTAACCATAGACATGAGTTGTCATTTGATTAATGGGATCACATCATTAGGAGAATGATGTGATTGACTTGACCCATTCCGTTAGCTTAGCACTCGATCGTTTAGTTTGTTGCTATTGCTTTCTTCATGACTTATACATGTTCCTATGACTATGAGATTATGCAACTCCCGTTTACCGGAGGAACATTTTGTGTGCTACCAAACGTCACAACGTAACTGGGTGATTATAAAGGTGCTCTACAGGTGTCTCCGAAGGTACTTGTTGGGTTGGCGTATTTCGAGATTAGGATTTGTCACTCCGATTGTCGGAGAGGTATCTCTAGGCCCTCTCGGTAATGCACATCACCTAAGCCTTGCAAGCATTGCAACTAATGAGTTAGTTGCGAGATGATGTACTACAGAACGAGTAAAGAGACTTGCCGGTAACGAGATCGAACTAGGTATTGAGATACCGACGGTCGAATCTTGGGCAAGTAACATACCGATGACAAAGGGAACAACGTATGTTGTTATGCGGTCTGACCGATAAAGATCTTCGTAGAATATGTAGGAGCCAATATGAGCATCCAGGTTCTGCTATTGGTTATTGACCGGAGACGTGTCTCGGTCATGTCTACATAGTTCTCGAACCCATAGGGTCCGCACGCTTAACGCTACGATGACAGCTATATTATGAGTTTATATGTTTTGATGTACCGAAGGAGTTGGGAGTCCCGGATGAGATCGGGGACATGACGAGGAGTCTCGAAATGGTCGAGACGTAAAGATTGATATATTGGACGACTATATTCGGACATCGGAAAGGTTCCGAGTGATTCGGGTATTTTTCGGAGTACCGGAGAGTTACGGGAATTCGCCGGGGAGTATATGGGCCTTATTGGGCTTTAGGGGAAAGAGAGAGGAGAGGTTGGGCGCCCCCGAAGGCCTAGTCTGAATTGGACTAGGGGGAGGGGCTGCGCCCCCTCCTTCCTTCTCTTCTCCCTTCCCTTGCCTTGACTCCTACTCCTACTACTTGGAAGGGGGGAATCCTACTCCCGGTGGGAGTAGGACTCCTCCAGGGCGCGCCATAGGAGCCGGCCCTCTCCCCCCTCCTCCACTCCTTTATATATGTGGCCAGGGGGCACCCCATAGACACAACAATTGATCTCTTGATCTCTTAGCCGTGTGCGGTGCCCCTCTCCACCATAATCCACCTCGATCATATCGTAGCGGTGCTTAGGCGAAGCCCTGCGTCGGTAGAACATCTTCATCATCACCACGCTGTCGTGCTGACGAAAATCTCCCTCAACACTCGGCTGGATTGGAGTTCGAGGGACGTCATCGAGTTGAACGTGTGCAGAACTCGGAGGTGCCGTGCGTTCGGTACTTGATCGGTCGGATCGTGGAGACGTACGACTACATCAACCACGTTGTGCTAACGCTTCCGCTTTCGGTCTACAAGGGTACGTGGACACACTCTCCCCTCTCATTGCTGTGCATCACCATGATCTTGCATGTGCGTAGGAAATTTTTGAAATTGCTACGTTCCCCAACAGTGGCATCCGAGCCTAGGTTTTATGCGTTGATGTAATATGCACGAGTAGAACACAAGTGAGTTGTGGGCGATATAAGTCATACTGCTTACCAGCATGTCATACTTTGGTTCGGCGGTATTGTTGGATGAAGCGGCCCGGGCCGACATTACGCGTACGCTTACGCGAGACTGGTTCTACCGACGTGCTTTGCACACAGGTGGCTGGCGGGTGTCAGTTTCTCCAACTTTAGTTGAACCGAGTGTGGCTATGCCCGGTCCTTGCAAAGGTTAAAACAGCACCAACTTGACAAACTATCGTTGTGGTTTTGATGCGTAGGTAAGAACGGTTCTTGCTCAGCCCATAGCAGCCACGTAAAACTTGCAACAACAAAGTAGAGGACGTCTAACTTGTTTTTGTAGGGCATGTTGTGATGTGATATGGTCAAGATGTGATGAGATATAAGTTGTTGTATGAGATGATCATGTTTTGTTGAAGTTATCGGCAACTGACAAAAGCCTTATGGTTATCTCTCTATTGCATAAGATGCAAGCGCCAAATAATTGCTTTACTTTATCGCTATGCGATAGCAATAGTTGCAAGAGCAATTGTTGGCGAGACAACCATGTGACGACACACTGATATAGATCAAGATGATGGAGATCATGGTGTCATGCCGGTGACGATGGAGATCATGACGATGCTTTGGAGATGGAGATCAAAGGCACAAGATGATGATGGCCATATCATGTCACATATTATGATTGCATGTGATGTTTATCTTTTATACATCTTATTTTGCTTAGTTCGGCGGTAGCTTTATAAGATAATCTCTCACTAAATTATCAAGGTATAAGTGTTCTCCCTGAGTATGCACCATTGCGAAAGTTCTTCGTGCTAAGACACCACGTGATGATCGGGTGTGATAGGCTCTACGTTCAAATACAACGGGTGCAAAACAGTTGCACACACGGAATACTCAGGTTAAACTTGACGAGCCTAGCATATAACAGATATGGCCTCGGAACACGGAGGCCGAAAGGTCGAGCGTGAATCATATAGTAGATATGATCAACATAGTGATGTTCACCATTGAAACTACTCCATCTCACGTGATGATCGGACATGGTTTAGTTGATTTGGATCACGTGATCACTTAGAGGATTAGAGGGATGTCTATCTAAGTGGGAGTTCTTAAGTAATATGATTAATTGAACTTAAATTTATCATGAACTTAGTCCTGGTAGTATTAGCATATCTATGTTGTAGATCAATAGCTCGCGTTTAGCTCCCCAGTTTTATTTTTGATATGTTCCTAGAGAAAACTAAGTTGAAAGATGTTAGTAGCAATGATGCGGATTGGATCCGTGATCTGAGGTTTATCCTCATTGCTGCACAGAAGAATTATGTCCTTGATGCACCGCTAGGTGACAGACCTATTGCAGGAGCAGATACAGACGTTATGAACGTTTGGCTAGCTCAATATGATGACTACTTGATAGTTTAGTGCACCATGCTTAACAACTTAGAATCGGGACTTCAAAGACGTTTTGAATGTCATGGACCATATGAGATGTTCCAGGAGTTGAAGTTAATATTTCAAGTAAAATACCCGAGTTGAGAGATATGAAGTCTTCAACAAGTTCTGTAGCTAAAAGATGGAGGAGAATAGCTCAAGCAGTGAGCATGTGCTCAAATTGTCTGGGTACTACAATCGCTTGAATCAAGTGAGAGTTAATCTTCCAGATAAAATAGTGATTGACAGAATTCTCTAGTCACCATCACCAAGTTAGTAGAACTTCATGATGAACTATAATATGCAAGGGATGACGAAATTAATTCCCAAGCTCTTCGTGATGCTGAAATCGACGAAGGTACAAATCAAGAAAAACATCAAGTGTTGATGGTTAACAAGATCACTAGTTTCAAGAAAAGGGCAAAGGGAAAGAAAGGGAACTTCAAGAAGAACGACAAGCAAGTTGCTGCTCAAGTGAAGAAGCCCAAGTCTGGACATAAGCCTGAGACTAAGTGCTTAACTGCAAAGGGACTGGTCACTAGAAGCGGAACTACCCCAAGTAATTGGCGGATAAGAAGGATGGCAAAGTGAACAAAGGTATATTTGATATACAGATTATTGATGTGTATTTTACTAGTGTTCGTAACAACCCCTCGGTATTTGATACTGGTTTAGTTGCTAAGAGTAGTAACTCGAAACGGAAGTTGCAGAATGAACATAAACTAGTTAAGGGTGAAGTGACGATGTGTGTTGGAAATAGTTCCAAGATTGATATGATCATCATCGCACACTCCCTATACTTTCGGGATTAGTGTTGAACCTTAAGTGTTATTTGGTGTTTGCGTTGAGCATGAATATGATTTGATCATGTTTATTGCAATACGGTTATTCATTTAAGTAAGAGAATAAATTGTTGTTCTGTTTACATGAATAAAACCTTATATGGTTACACACCCAATGAAAATGGTTCGTTGGATCTCGATCGTAGTGATACACATATTCATAATATTGAAACCAAAAGATGCAAAGCTAACAATGATAGTGCAAATTATTTGTGGCACTGCCGTTTAGGTCATATTGGTGTAAAGCGCATGAAGAAACTCCATGCCGATGGACTTTTGGAATCACTTGATTATGAATCACTTGATGCTTGTGAACCATGCCTCATGGGCAAGATGACTAAGACTCTGTTCTCTGGAACAATGCAGCGAGCAACTGACTTATTGGAAATAATACATACTGATGTATGCGGTCCGATGAGTGTTAAGGCTCATGACAAGTATCGTTATTTTCTGACATTCACAGATGATTTGAGCAGATATGGTTATATCTACTTGATGAAACACAAGTTTGAAACATTTGAAAAGTTCAAAGAATTTCAGAGTGAAGTGGAGAATCATCGTAACAAAAAAAAAGTTTCTACGATATGATCACAGAAGTAAAATATTTGAGTTACGAGTTTGGCCTTCAGTTAAAACAATGTGAAATAGTTTCACTACTCACGCCACCTGGAACACCACAGTGTAATGGTGTGTCCGAACATCGTAACCGTGCTTTATTAGATATGGTGCGATCTATGACGTCTCTTACTGATTTACCGCTATCATTTTGGGATTATGCATTAGAGACAGCTACATTCACGTTACATAGGACACCATCTAAATCCGTTGAGACGACACCGTATGAACTATGGTTTGGCAAGAAACCTAAGCTGTCGTTTCTTAAAGTTTGAGGTTGCAATGCTTATGTGAAAAAGTTTCAACCTGATAAGCTCAAACCCAAATCGAAGAAGTGTGTCTTCATAGGATACCCAAAAGAAAATGTTGGGTACACCTTCTGTCACAGATCCGAAGGCAAGATATTCGTTGCTGAGAATGGATCCTTTCTAGAGAAGGAGTTTCTCTCGAAAGAAGTGAGTGGGAAGAAAGTAGAACTTGGTGAGGTAACTGTACCTGCTCCCTTATTGGAAAGTAGTTCATCACAGAAATCTGTTCCTGTGACTACTACACCAATTAGTGAGGAAGCTAATGATGATGATCATGTAACTTCAGATGAAGTTACTACTGAACCTCGTAGGTAAACCAGAGTGATATCCGCACCAGAGTGGTACGGTAATCCTGTTCTAGAGGTCATGTTACTTGACCATGACGAGCCTACGAACTATGAGGAAGCGATGATGAGCCCAGATTCCGCGAAATGGCTTGAGGCCATGAAATCTGAGATGAGATCCATGTATGAGAACAAAGTATGGACTTTAATTGACTTGCCCATTTATCGGCGAGCCATTGAGATTAAATGGATGTTCAAGAGGAAGACGGACGCTGATAGTAGTGTTACTATCTACAAAGCTAGAATTGTCGCAAAAAGGTTTTCGACAAGTTCAAGGTGTTGACTATGATGAGAGTTTCTCACTCGTATCTATGCTTAAGTCTGTCTGAATCATGTTAGAAATTGCCGCATTTTAGGAAATCTAGCAAATGGATAAACAAAACTGCATTCCTTAATGATTTATTAAAGAAGAGTTGTATATGATGCAACCAGAAGGTTTTGTCAATCCTAAAGGTACTAAAAAAATATGCAAGCTCCAGCGATCCATCTATGGACTGGTGCAAGCATCTCGGAGTTGGAATATACGCTTTGATAAGTTGATCAAAGCATATAGTCTTATACAGACTTGTGGTGAAGCCTGTATTTACAAGAAAGTGAGTGGGAGCAGTACAACATTTCTGATAAGTATATGTGAATGACATATCGTTGATCAGAGATAATGTAGAATTATTCTGCAAAGCATAAAGGAATGTTTGAAAGGAGTTTTTCAAAGAAAGACCTCGGTGAAGCTGCTTACATATTGAGCATCAAGATCTATAGAGATAGATCAAGATTCTTGATAAGTTTTTCAATGAGTACATACCTTGTCAAGATTTTGAAGTAGTTCAAAATGGAACAGTCAAAGAAGGAGTTCTTGCCTGTGTTACAAGGTGTGAAGTTGAGTAAGACTCAAAACCCGACCACGACAGAAGATAGAGAGAGAATGAAAGTCATTCCCTATGCCTTAGCCATAGGTTCTATAAAGTATGCTATGCTGTGTACCAGACCTATTTGTATACCCTGCCCTGAGTTTGGCAAGGGAGTACAATAGTGATCTAGGAGTAGATCACTGGACATTGGTCAAAATTATCCTTAGTGGAATAAGGATATGTTTCTCGATTATGGAGGTGACAAAAGGTTTGTCGTAAAGGGTTACGTCGATGCAAGTTTTGACACTGATCCAGATGACTCAAAGTCTCAATCTGGATACATATTTAAAGTGGGAGCAATTAGCTAGAGTAGCTCCATGCAGAGCATTGTTGACATAGAAATTTGCAAAATACATACGGATCTGAATGTAGCAGACCCGTTGACTAAACTTCCATCACAAGCAAAACATGATCACACCTTAGTACTCTTTGGGTATTAATCACATAGCGATCTAAACTAGATTATTTACTCTCGTAAACCCTTTGGGTGTTGGTCATATGACGATGTGAACTATGGGTGTTAATCACATGGTGATGTGAACTATTGATGTTAAATCACATGGCGATGTGAACTAGATTATTGACTCTAGTGCAAGTGGGAGACTGAAGGAAATATGCCCTAGAGGCAATAATAAAGTCATTATTTATTTCCTTATATCATGATAAATGTTTATTATTCATGCTAGAATTTTATTAACCGGAAACATAATACATGTGTGAATACATAGACAAACAGAGTATCACTAGTATGCCTCTACTTCACTAGCTCGTTGATCAAAGATGGTTATGTTTCCTAACCATAGACATGAGTTGTCATTTGATTAACGGGATCACATCATTAGGAGAATGATGTGATTGACTTGACCCATTCCGTTAGCTTAGCACTTGATCGTTTAGTTTGTTGCTATTGCTTTCTTCATGACTTATACATGTTCCTATGACTATGAGATTATGCAACTCCCGTTTACCGGAGGAACATTTTGTGTGCTACCAAATGTCACAACATAACTGGATGATTATAAAGGTGCTCTATAGGTGTCTCCGAAGGTACTTGTTGGGTTGGCGTATTTCGAGATTAGGATTTGTCACTCCGATTGTCGGAGAGGTATCTCTGGGCCCTCTCGGTAATGCACATCACCTAAGCCTTGCAAGCATTGCAACTAATGAGTTAGTTGTGAGATGATGTATTACAGAACGAGTAAAGATACTTGCCGGTAACGAGATTGAACTAGGTATTGAGATACCGACGATCGAATCTCGGGCAAGTAACATACCGATGACAAAGGGAACAACGTATGTTGTTATGCGGTCTGACCGATAAAGATCTTCGTAGAATATGTAGGAGCCAATATGAGCATCCAGGTTCCGCTATTGGTTATTGACCGGAGACATGTCTCGGTCATGTCTACATAGTTTTCGAACCCGTAGGGTCCGCACGCTTAACGCTACGATGACAGTTATATTATGAGTTTATATGTTCTGATGTACCGAAGGAGTTCGGAGTCTCGGATGAGATCGGGGACATGATGAGGAGTCTCGAAATGGTCGAGACGTAAAGATCGATATATTGGACGACTAAATTCGGACATCGGAAAGGTTCTGAGTGATTCGGGTATTTTTTGGAGTACCGGAGAGTTACGGGAATTCGCCGGGGAGTATATGGGCCTTATTGGGCTTTAGGGGAAAGAGAGAGGAGAGGTTGGGCGCCCCCAAGGCCTAGTCCGAATTGGACTAGGGGGAGGGGTTGCGCCCCCTCCTTCCTTCTCTTCTCCCTTCCCTTGCCTTGACTCCTACTCCTACTACTTGGAAGGGGGGAATCCTACTCCCGGTGGGAGTAGGACTCCTCCAGGGCGCGCCATAGGAGCCGGCCCTCTCCCCCCTCCTCCACTCCTTTATATACGTGGCCAGGGGGCACCCCATAGACACAACAATTGATCTCTTGATCTCTTAGCCGTGTGCGGTGCCCCCCTCCACCATAATCCACCTCGATCATATCGTAGCGGTGCTTAGGCGAAGCCCTGCGTCGGTAGAACATCATCATCGTCACCACGCCGTCGTGCTGATGAAACTCTCCCTCAACACTCGACTGGATCGGAGTTCGAGGGACTTCATCGAGTTGAACGTGTGCAAAACTCGGAGGTGCAGTGCGTTTGGTACTTGATCGGTCGGATCGTGAAGACGTACGACTAGATCAACCATGTTGTGCTAACGCTTCCGCTTTCGGTCTACAAGGGTACGTGGACACACTCTCCCCTCTCGTTGTTGTGCATCACCATGATCTTGCATGTACGTAGGAAATTTTTGAAATTGCTACGTTCCCCAACATCGGTGCCAAACAAGGTCACAGTAGATATGAACGAAGTGCTAAATGCTCCTTATACTCAAAAATAAGTGAAGACATCGTTATTTCAGACGTTCCCAACCACAGCACCCGGTCCGGGCGGGTTTCCGGCTCACTTTTTCCAGCGTCATTGGGAATTATGTGGAGAGGATGTAACTTCGGCAGTTCTGAGAATTGTCGAAGGGACCGAATCAGCGAAGAGTATTAATGACAGAATATTGGTCCTAATACCCAAGTTAAAAAAATCCAACTTTGTTATCCCAGTTCCAGCCTATTAGCTTATGCAATGTTTTGTATAAAATTGCCTCCAAGGTGATTTCAAATTGTCTGAAACTGGTGCTACCGGAAATAATCTCAGAGGAGCAGTCAGCTTTTGTCCCAGGTAGATTGATCACTGACAATATCATAACCGCATATGAATGCTTACATTTCATGAAGAGGAATAAGCGAAGAAACACCAGGCTTGTGCATTGAATCTGGACATGATGAAGGCCTATGACAGAGTTGAATAGAGTTTATTTAAGGGCAATCATGCTAAAGTTGGGTTTTAACTAGAGATGGGTAAATATTGTCATGAACCTTGTGTTGGGGAACGTTGCAGAAAACAAAAATTTTCCTATGGTTTCACCAAGATCCATCTATGAGTTCATCTAGCAAGGAGTGATCGGATTGCATCTACATACCTTTGTAGATCACGCGCGGAAGCGTTCAAAGAACGAGGATGAGGAAGTCGTACTCGACGTGATCCAAATCACCCGAGATCCTAGTGCCCAACGGACGGCACCTCCGCGTTCAACAAACGTATGGTCAGCGTGACATCTCCTCCTTCTTGATCCAGCAAGGGGGAAGGAGAGGTTGATGAAGATCCAGCAGCACGACGGCGTGGTGGTGGATGCAGGGGTCATCGCACCAGGGCTTCGCCGTTCTACTACGAGAGGGAGAGGTGTATCAGGGGAGAGGGAGGCGCCAAGACTCAAGGGTGTGGCTGCCCCTCCCCCCTTTATATAGGACCCCTAGGGGGTGCGCCGGCCTTAGGAGATGGGATCTCCTAGGGGGGGGGCGGCGGCCAAGGGGTGGAGTGCCCCCAAAGCTAGGTGGGGCGCCCCCCCACCCTAGGGTTCCCAACCCTAGGCGCATGGGGTGGGCCAAGGGGGGCGCACCAGCCCACTATGGGCTGGTTCCCCTCCCCACTTTAGCCCATGGGGCCCTCCGGGATGGGTGGCCCCACCCGGTGGACCCCCGGGACCCTTCCGGTGGTCCCGGTACAATACCGATGACCCCGAAATTCTCCCGATGGCCGAAACTGCACTTCCTATATATAATTCTTCACCTCCGGACCATTCCGGAACTCCTCGTGACGTCCGGGATCTCATCCGGGACTCCGAACAACTTTCGGGTTACTGCATATTCATATCTCTACAACCCTAGCGTCACCGAACCTTAAGTGTGTAGACCCTACGGGTTCGGGAGACATGTAGACATGACCGAGACGACTCTCCGGTCAATAACAAATAGCGGGATCGGGATACCCATGTTGGCTCCCACATGCTCCTCGATGATCTCATCGGATGAACCACGATGTCGAGGATTCAAGCAACCCCGTATACAATTCCCTTTGTCAATCGGTACGTTACTTGCCCGAGATTCGATCGTCGGTATCCCAATACCTCGTTCAATCTCGTTACCGGCAAGTCACTTTACTCGTACTGTAATGCATGATCCCATGACCAGACACTTGGTCACTTTGAGCTCATTATGATGATGCATTACCGAGTGGGCCCAGAGATACCTCTCCGTCATACGGAGTGACAAATCCCAGTCTTGATCCGTGTCAACCCAACAGACACTTTCGGAGATACCCGTAGTATACCTTTATAGTCACCTAGTTACGTTGTGACGTTTGGTACACCCAAAGCACTCCTACGGTATCCGGGAGTTACACGATCTCATGGTCTAAGGAAAAGATACTTGACATTGGAAAAACTCTAGCAAACAAACTATACGATCTTGTGCTATGTTTAGGATTGGGTCTTGTCCATCACATCATTCTCCTAATGATGTGATCTCGTTATCAATGACATCGAATGTCCATAGTCAGGAAACCATGACTATCTGTTGATCAACGAGCTAGTCAACTAGAGGCTTACTAGGGACATCTTGGTGTCTATGTATTCACACATGTATTACGATTTCCGGATAACACAATTATAGCATGAATAAAAGACAATTATCATGAACAAGGAAATATAATAATAATCCTTTTATTATTGCCTCTAGGGCATATTTCCAACAGTCTCCCACTTGCACTAGAGTCAATAATCTAGTTACATTGTGATGAATCGAACACCCATGGAATTCTGGTGTTGATCATGTTTTGCTCTAGGGAGTGGTTTAGTCAACGGATCTGCTACATTCAGGTCCGTATGTACTTTACAAATATCTATGTCTCCATCTTAAACATTTTCACGAATGGAGTTGAAGCGACGCTTGATGTGCCTGGTCTTATTGTGAAACCTGGGCTCCTTGGCAAGTGCAATAGCTCCAGTGTTGTCACAGAAGAGTTTGATCGGCCCCGACGCATTGGGTATGACTCCTAGGTCGGTGATGAACTCCTTCACCCAAATCGCTTCATGCGCTGCCTCCGAGGCTGCCATGTACTCCGCTTCACATGTAGATCCCGCCACGACGCTCTGCTTGCAACTGCACCAGCTTACTGCCCCACCATTCAAAATATACACGTATCCGGTTTGCGACTTAGAGTCATCTAGATCTGTGTCGAAGCTAGCGTCGACGTAACCCTTTACGACGAGCTCTTCGTCACCTCCATAAACGAGAAACATTTCCTTAGTCCTTTTCAGGTACTTCAGGATATTCTTGACCGCTGTCCAGTGTTCCTTGCCGGGATTACTTTGGTACCTACCTACCAAACTTACGGCAAGGTTTACATCAGGTCTGGTACACATCATGGCATACATAATAGAACCTATGGCTGAGGCATAGGGGATGACACTCATCTCTTCTATATCTTCTGCCGTGGTCGGACATTGAGCTGAGCTCAATTTCACACCTTGTAACACATGCAAGAACCCCTTCTTAGACTGATCCATATTGAACTTCTTCAATATCTTATCAAGGTATGTGCTTTGTGAAAGACCTATGAGGCGTCTTGATCTATCTCTATAGATCTTGATGCCTAATATATAAGCAGCTTCTCCAAGGTCCTTCATTGGAAAACTCTTATTCAAGTAGGCCTTAATGCTGTCCAAAAGCTCTATATCATTTCCCATCAAAAGTATGTCATCTACATATAATATGAGAAATGCTACAGAGCTCCCACTCACTTTCTTGTAAACACAGGCTTCTCCATAAGTCTGCATAAACCCAAATGCTTTGATCATCTCATCAAAGCTAATGTTCCAACTCCGAGATGCTTGCACCAGCCCATAAATCGAGCGTTGGAGCTTGCACACCTTGTCAGCATTCTTAGGATCGACAAAACCTTCCGGTTGCATCATATACAATTCTTCCTTAAGGAAACCATTAAGGAATGCCGTTTTGACATCCATTTGACATATCTCATAATCATAGAATGCGGCAATTGCTAACATGATTCGGACGGACTTCAGCTTCGCTACCGGTGAGAAAGTCTCATCGTAGTCAACCCCTTGAACTTGTTGATAACCCTTAGCGACAAGCCGAGCTTTATAGATGGTCACATTACCATCCGCGTCTGTCTTCTTCTTAAAGATCCATTTATTTTCTATGGCTCGCCGCTCAACGGGCAAGTCAGTCAAAGTCCATACTTTATTTTCATACATGGATCCTATCTCGGATTTCATGGCTTCCAGCCATTTGTCGGAATCCGGGCCCGCCATCGCTTCTTCATAGTTCGAAGGTTCACCGTTGTCTAACAACATGATTTCCAAGACAGGGTTGCCGTACCACTCTGGTGCGAAACGTGTCCTTGTGGACCTACGAAGTTCAGTAGCAACTTGATCTGAAGTTTCATGATCATCATCATTAACTTCCTCTCTAGTCGGTGCAGGCACCTCAGGAACATTTTCTTGAGTTGCGCCATTTTCCGGTTCAAGAGGTAATACTTCATCAAGTTCTACTTTCCTCCCACTTACTTCTTTCGAGAGAAACTCCTTCTCTAGAAAGGATCCATTCTTGGCAACAAAGATCTTGCCTTCGGATCTGAGGTAGAAGGTATACCCAATAGTTTCTTTAGGGTATCCGATGAAGACGCATTTTTCCGACTTGGGTTCGAGCTTTTCAGGTTGAAGTTTCTTGACATAAGCATCGCATGCCCAAACTTTTAGAAACGACAGCTTAGGTTTCTTCCCAAACCATAATTCATACGGTGTCGTCTCAACGGATTTCGACGGAGCCCTATTTAAAGTGAATGCGGCAGTCTCTAAAGCATAGCACCAAAATGATAGTGGTAAATCGGTAAGAGACATCATAGATCGCACCATATCTAATAGAGTGCGATTACGACGTTCGGACACATCATTACGCTGAGGTGTTCCAGGCGGCGTGAGTTGTGAAACTATTCCACTTTTTCTTAAGTGTGTGCCAAATTCGTGACTCAAGTATTCTCCTCCATGATCTGATTGCAAGAACTTGATTTTCCTGTCACGTTGATTCTCAACCTCACTCTGAAATTCCTTGAACTTTTCAAAGGTCTCAGACTTTTGTTTCATTAAATAGACATACCCATATCTACTCAAGTCATCAGTGAGGGTGAGAACATAACGATAACCACCGCGAGCCTCAACACTCATTGGACCGCATACATCAGTATGTATGATTTCCAATAAGTTGGTTGCTCGCTCCATTGTTCCTGAGAACGGAGTCTTGGTCATTTTACCCATGAGGCATGGTTCACACGTGTCAAATGATTCGTAATCAAGAGACTCTAAAAGTCCATCTGCATGGAGCTTCTTCATGCGTTTGACACCTATGTGACCAAGGCGGCAGTGCCACAAGTATGTGGGACTATCATTATCAACCTTACATCTTTTGGTACTCACACTATGGATATGTGTAGCATTACGCTCGAGATTCATTAAGAATAAACCATTCACCATCGGAGCATGACCATAAAACATATCTCTCATATAAATAGAACAACCATTATTCTCGGATTTAAATGAGTAGCCATCTCGTATTAAACGAGATCCTGATACAATGTTCATGCTCAAACTTGGCACTAAATAACAATTATTGAGGTTCAAAACTAACCCCGTAGGTAAATGTAGAGGTAGCGTGCCGACGGCGATCACATCGACCTTGGAACCATTCCCGACGCGCATCGTCACCTTGTCCTTCGCCAGTCTCCGCTTATTCCGCAGCTCCTGCTTTGAGTTATAAATGTGAGCAACTGCACCGGTATCAAATACCCAGGAGCTACTACGAGTACTGGTAAGGTACACATCAATTACATGTATATCACATATACCTTTCGTTTTGCCGGCCTTCTTGTCCGCTAAGTATTTGGGGCAGTTCCGCTTCCAGTGACCACTTTCCTTGCAATAAAAGCACTCAGTCTCGGGCTCGGGTCCATTCTTTGGCTTCTTCCCGGCAGCTTGCTTGCCGGGCGCGGCAACTCCCTTGCCGTCCTTCTTGAAGTTCTTCTTACCCTTGCCTTTCTTGAACTTAGTGGTTTTATTCACCATCAACACTTGATGTTCCTTTTTGACTTCTACCTCTGCTGATTTCAGCATTGCAAATACTTCAGGAATGGTCTTTTCCATCCCCTGCATATTGAAGTTCATCACAAATCCCTTGTAGCTCGATGGAAGCGACTGAAGGATTCTGTCAATGACCGCGTCATCCGGGAGATTAACTCCTAGCTGAGTCAAGCGGTTATGTAACCCTGACATAGTGAGTATGTGCTCACTGACAGAACTATTTTCCTCCATCTTACAGCTGAAGAACTTGTCAGAGACTTCATATCTCTCGACCCGGGCTTGAGCTTGAAAAACTATTTTCAGCTCTTCGAACATCTCATATGCTCTGTGTCTCTCAAAACGTTTTTGGAGCCCCGGTTCTAAGCTGTAAAGCATGCCACACTGAACGAGGGAGTAATCATCAGTACGTGTCTGTCAAGCGTTCATAACGTCTTGTTCTGCAGGGAGAGCAGGTGCTTCACCTAGCGGTGCTTGTAGGACATAATCTTTCTTGGCAGCTATGAGGATGATCCTTAGGTTCCGGACCCAGTCCGTATAGTTGCTGCCATCGTCTTTCAGCTTGGTTTTCTCTAGGAATGCGTTGAAGTTGAGGACAACGTTGGCCATTTGATCTACAATACATGTTGTAAAGATTTTAGACTAAGTTCATGCTAATTAAGTTCATCTAAATCAAATTATTCAATGAACTCCCACTCAGATAGACATCCCTCCAGTCATCTAAGTATAACATGATCCGAGTTAACTAGGCCGTGTCCGATCATCACGTGAGACGGACTAGTCAACATCGGTGAACATCTTCATGTTGATCGTATCTTCTATACGACTCATGCTCGACCTTTCGGTCTTCTGTGTTCCGAGGCCATGTCTGTACATGCTCGGCTCGTCAAGTCAACCTAAGTGTTTGCATGTGTAAATCTGTCTTACACCCGTTGTATGTGAACATTGGAATCTATCACACCCGATCATCACGTGGTGCTTCGAAACAACGAACTGTCGCAACGGTGCACAGTTAGGGGGAACACTTTCTTGAAATTATTATGAGGGATCATCTTATTTACTATCGTCGTTCTAAGTAAACAAGATGCAAAAACATGATAAACATCACATGCAATCAAATAATAATAGTGACATGATATGGCCAATATCACATAGCTCCTTTGATCTCCATCTTGGGGCTCCATGATCATCTTGTCACCGGCATGACACCATGATTTCCATCATCATGATCTCCATCATCGTGTCTCCATGAAGTTTCTCGCCAACTATTACTTCTACTACTATGGCTAACACGTTTAGAAATAAAGTAAAGTAATTTACATGGCGTTTCTCAATGACACGCAGGTCATACAAAAAATAAAGACAACTCCTATGGCTCCTGCCGGTTGTCATACTCATCGACATGCAAGTCGTGATTCCTATTACAATAGCATGAACATCTCATACATCACATATATATCATTCATCATTCATCACAACTTTGGCCATATCACATCACAAAACACTTGCTGCAAAAACAAGTTAGACGTCCTCTAATTGTTGTTGCAAGTTTTACGTGGCTGCAATAGGGTTCTAGCAAGAACGTTTTCTTACCTACATGAAAGCCACAACATGATTTGTCAACTTCTATTTACCCTTCATAAGGACCCTTTTCATCGAATCCGCTCCAACTAAAGTGGGAGAGACAGACACCCGCCAGCCACCTTATGCAACTAGTGCATGTTAGTCGGTGGAACCGGTCTCACGTAAGCGTACGTGTAAGGTTGGTCCGGGCCGCTTCATCCCACAATACCGCTGAAGCAAAATAAGACTAGTAGCGGCAAGAAAGTTGACAACATCTACGTCCACAACAAAATGTGTTCTACTCGTGCAAAGAGAATTACGCATAGACCTAGCTCATGATGCCACTGTTGGGGAACGTTGCAGAAACAAAAAATTTACTACGGTTTCACCAAGATCCATCTATGAGTTCATCTAGCAATGAGTGATCGGATTACATCTACATACCGTTGTAGATCACGCGCGGAAGCGTTCAAAGAACGGGGATGAGGAAGTCGTACTCGACGTGATCCAAATCACCGGAGATCCTAGCGCCGAACGGACGGCACCTCCGCGTTCAACACACGTACGGTCAGCATGACGTCTCCTCCTTCTTGATCCAGCAAGGGGGAAGGAGAGGTTGATGAAGATCCAGCAGCACGACGGCGTGGTGGTGGATGCAGGGGTCACCGCAGCAGGGCTTCGCCGTTCTACTACGAGAGGGAGAGGTGTATCAGGGGAGAGGAAGGCGCCAAGACTCAAGGGTGCGGCTGCCCCTCCCTTCCCCCTTTATATAGGGCCCCTAGGGGGTGCGCTGGCCCTAGAAGATGGGATCTCCTAGGGGGGGGCAAGGGGTGGAGTGCCCCCAAAGCCAGGTGGGGCGCCCCCCCACCCTAGGGTTCCCAACCCTAGGCGCATGGGGTGGGCCAAGGGGGGCGCACCAGCCCACTATGGGCTGGTTCCCCTTCCCACTTTAGCCCATGGGGCCCTCCGGGATGGGTGGCCCCACCCGGTGGACCCCCGGGACCTTTCCGGTGGTCCCGGTACAATACCGGTGACCCCGAAATTCTCTCGATGGCCGAAACTGCACTTCCTATATATAATTCTTCACCTCCGGACCATTCCGGAACTCCTCGTGACGTCCGGGATCTCATCCGGGACTCCGAACAACTTTTGGGTTACTGCATATTCATATCTCTACAACCCTAGCGTCACCGAACCTTAAGTGTGTAGACCCTACGGGTTCGGGAGACATGTAGACATGACCGAGACGACTCTCTGGTCAATATCCAACAGCGGGATTTGGATACCCATGTTGGCTCCCACATGCTCCTCGATGATCTCATCGGATGAACCACGATGTCGAGGATTCAAGCAACCCCGTATACAATTCCCTTTGTCAATCGGTACGTTACTTGCCCGAGATTCGATCGTCGGTATCCCAATACCTCGTTCAATCTCGTTACTGGCAGGTCACTTTACTCGTACCGTAATGCATGATCCCGTGACCAGACACTTGGTCACTTTGAGCTCATTATGATGATGCATTACCGAGTGGGCCCAGAGATACCTCTCCGTCATACGGAGTGACAAATCCCAGTCTTGATCCGTGTCAACCCAATAGACACTTTTGGAGATACCCGTAGTATACCTTTATAGTCACCCAGTTACGTTGTGACGTTTGGTACACCCAAAGCACTCCTACGGTATCCGGGAGTTACACGATCTCATGGTCTAAGGAAAAGATACTTGACATTGGAAAAACTCTAGCAAACGAACTATACGATCTTGTGCTATGTTTAGGATTGGGTCTTGTCCATCACATCATTCTCCTAATGATGTGATCTCGTTATCAATGACATCGAATGTCCATAGTCAGGAAACCCTAACTATCTGTTGATCAATGAGCTAGTCAACTAGAGGCTTACTAGGGACATGTTGGTGTCTATGTATTCACACATGTATTACGATTTCCGAATAACACAATTATAGCATGAATAAAAGACAATTATCATGAACAAGGAAATATAATAATAATCCTTTTATTATTGCCTCTAGGGCATATTTCCAACACCTTGTTACATCTATAAAGTTCTCGGTCATGTTTAATGGGAAGAAACTAGAGGAATTCATCCCGTCAAGAGGGATAGGACAAGGGGACCCAATTTCTCCATACTTGTTCTTGCTGGCAGCAGAGGGCCTTTCGTGCCTACTAAAATCTAGAGAGTCATCCAGGTTGCATGGGCTACAAGTGGCACCGTCGGCGCCACTGGTAAACCATCTTTTATTCGCTGATGATAGCCTGTTGTTCTTCAAGGCAAACAATGGGGAAGCTAATGAGGTGAACCTAGTGTTAGACCAATATTGTCAACCTTCTGGACAGAGGATCAATCATGCTAAATCATCCATCTATTTTAGCAAGGGGGTGCCTGAGAGTACAAGGTTAGAAGTCAAAAACCTGCTGAATGTTCCTAACGAAACCTTGAATGAAAAATACTTGGGTATGCCATCCGATATAGGAAGTTCAAAAAATGGAGCATTCAAATATCTCAAGGATCGGTTATGGAGCAAGATACAAGGATGGATTGAAAACGCTTTGTCCTTGGCTGGAAATAAGGTTTTAGTGAAATCAGTAGCACAGGCTATTCTGGTCTTCTCCATGTCATGCTTCAAGCTCCCAAAAGGCCTTTGTGAGCATCTAAACATGTTCGTCAAAAAATTCTGGTGGGTAAGTAAGAATGGAAAATGCAAGCCACATTGGGTGTCGTGGAAATCCATGACGCGGCCGAAGAGTATGGGAGGACTTGGCTTCAAGGATTTCGAGTTATTTAATATGGCTATGTTGGCCACGCAAGCATGGCGACTTTTGCAAAATCCAGATTCTCTAAGTGCGAGAATTATAAAGAGTATATACTATCCTAACTCCTTGATCCTGGAAGCGACACTTGGGGGACACCTAGCCAAATTTGGCGCACTATGGTGGAAGGAAGAGACAAGTTGAAAATTGGACTGATAAAACGCATTGGAAACGGCGAATCCACAAGTGTCTGGAATGAAAACTAGCTCCCTAGGGATGAAATGATGAGGCCCTACGGCTGTCTGTCTCCCAACCCACCTTTATTGGTCTATGAACTGATCGACGCTACTACAGCCTCATGGGACAAATAGAGGATCGCTGAGGTCTTCATGCCAATGGACACACAGGTGATAATGGGTATTCCTTTATGCACCAGAATACTCTTGATTTCTGGTGTTGGCATTTTGAGAAAAGTGGAAATTTTACAGTAAGATCAGCGTACCATATGTTGGTGGTGACCTGGTAGCGAAGGGAGGCATGGCTGGAGGGCTCGCTTGGACCGTCGAGCTCAACCAGGGAGGCTACTTCATGGAAATCATTGTGGAAGACACAGGTCCCAGGCAAGGTCAGGATGCTCTTATGGTGATTATTGAAACAATCTATTCCCACTAATGATGTTCGTGCGCATCGCACATGGCAGACTCAAGCGTGTGTGGCTTCTGCGGAGCCGAAGATTCATGGAGACACTCTCTGGTTGATTGCACTATGTCTAGGTGCACATGGGCTATGGTAGATGAGGACCTTGCTCAAGCAATAGTGACAACTGCTGAGCCGAATGCGAAGCAGTGGTTACTCACACACATGGAAGCTCTACCCCATGAGCGGTTCGTTAAGCTGTCGGTGACTTTGTGGGCTATCTGGGCAGCGAGGCGGAAAGCAATCCATGAGGGGATTTTTCAGAGTCCACAGGCGATATCCAGTTTCATTGAGCACTATCTTCAGGAGTTAAATATGACCAAGGATGTGGTGTTGCCTCATGCAAGAACCACATCGGCCCCAATGGGTGTCCTGGTGACGAGACCCAAAGCCCCACCTACAGGATATTGCAAGGTGCATGTTGATGCAGGAGTTCATTTTATAAGACATGGAGCAGCCTTGGCTGTTTGTAGAGATGGTTCTTGAAATTATCTGGGCAGTTCAACTCTAGTTATTGATGGGATGCATGACCCGGCCACACTGGAGGTTATAGCATGCACAGAGGCGCTAGCTTTAGCGGCTGATCTAAATGTTCAGAACCTGTTGATAGCTTCCGATTCTAAACAAGTTGTGGGTGACATCAATAGTGGGACAATGGGGAGCACTGGAGCTATTATCAGAGAGATGAAGATGCAGTCTTTGCTTTTCAATTGTAATTTTACTTTCAAAAGTTGTGTCGTCAATTATAGGCACATGCTTTAGCCAAACATTCTCCTAGGCTTCAACACGGTTGTCATGTATGGTTAGGCCAACCTCATGACCAAACTTGTATCCCACCTTCTGTGGTTTTCGATGAATAAGTCTACCCCTCAAAAAAAAACTGTCCGCAAGACCCTAAAAAAACTGTCGGCACAAAAAATTTAAATTTCGTGAAGGCTCGTCCAGAACGACTCTAGGTTTTTCTTTCCTTAAACATTTTCTATAGAGAATGGCATTTTGGCTCTCGGCCTCCATGGAGGCCGATTTTTGGAAAAGTTCAAAATTTGAAAATTTTGGTTTCATACAAGTAAACAAGGATGTGAGGCGTATGTGTGTAAAATCTCAGGATGAAATACATTAAAATCTGACCTGTACAAAATAGATAAATTCATGGTCTGGGAGGACGAATAGTTTCATGTGTTAAAAAGCCCCAGATTTGTCTTTTTTGCGCAGCCTCATTTCAACGTGTTTCGCCCTGAAATTTTACACACTTGTGCATGATGCCTTCATCTATCTTTGTATCTTTTTCAGAATTTTTTGAAACATAAAAATATGAATTTTCATGAATTTTGAATTTTGCATTTGAAGGCCTTCATGGAGCTCGGCCTCCATAAGCAATTTCGGCAAATCTATACCTCTATATCTATGTCTATACATACATACTACTTATAAAGGAACTACTACTTCTACCCGTCCGCCATCCCTTTTAAAAAAGCACTCTCGTTTTATGTGAATTAAATCACAGTCCAACTTAAGTCAAAAATAAACCCTATTTTGTAGTTTTTCAAGAAACCCCCTGACTTTTCAGGTAATTAACCCGTTGTCCATATTTAAGTCAAACGAATTGTTTTTTGCGTTTTAACAGAAAGCCCCTAGATTTTTTAGTTACAATTTGCAGTCCATATAAAACAAATGATTTTCTAAATTATACATATCTTTTAAACATGTAACTCTGATTTTAACATGTTATATATGAAATTAGAAAATGTGTAGAATCTGACTATAATATTTTTTCATTTGTTAAATATTTTTAAAATACTATTTTAGATGCAAACTTAATCTATAGCACATGGTCCATTTTTTGTTTCGTACCTACCACGATCCGGATTGCAAATAAACAACCGCTAAAACTAGATTGAGACGAAAGAAAACATCGATAACCACACATGCACACCTTTGTAAAAACAAAAAAAATTCCCATCTTATTCCAAGCGAGCGCGAGTGCACGCGAGAGATAGAAAGATATATATAGAGAGATGCCTTATGATTGGTTGTATTCAAATGTGTTATGGTTGTGTGAGCACTAAGGCCACCACAGTGAGGGTGAGGAGGATAAGCGGCAACACAAATGTGATGCCATATTAAAATACAGAACGTGAATCCTATTGGGCTTTTGGCTCATGGTTATTGGGTTAAGAGGTTGTGTTATTTTCTCTCTCTCGTTGTAACGCACACACTCTTTGCTAGTACTAATAAAGAGACTATTGCTTCTCCTGTCCGCCGGCCCTTTTACAAAAAAAACCTGTGTTTTATGTGAATTGACCCACAGTCTAACTTAAGTCACGTACAAACCGCCTTATTTTAGGTTCAACACTAATCCTGAAGGTAAAAGGAGTGTGCGATGGTGATCTTATTAACCTTGGAATTATTTCCAACACACATCGTCACCTTTCCCTTAACTAGTCTCTGTTCATTTCACAACTCTTGTTTTGAGTTACTAAGCTTAGCAACTGAACCGGTATCAAATACCCTGGGGTTACTATGAACACTAGTAAAGTACACATCAATAACATGTATATCAAATATACTTTTGTTAACTTTGTCATCCTTCTTATCCGCCAAGTATTTGGGGTATTTCGGCTTCCAGTGACCATTATCTTTGTAGTAGAAGCACTCAGTTTCAGGCTTAGGTCTAGCTTTGGGCTTCTTCACGGGAGTGGCAACTTGCTTGCCATTCTTCTTGAAGTTCCCTTTTTCCCTTGCCCTTTTACTTGAAACTAGTGGTCTTGTCAACCATCAACACTTGATGCTTTTTCTTGATCTCTACCTTCACCTATTTCAGCATCGCAAGAGCTTGGGAATCGTTTCCATTATCCCTTGCATATTATAGTTCATCACGAAGTTCTAGTAACTTGGTGATAGTGACTAGAGAACTCTGTCAATCACTATCTTATCTGGAAGATTAACTCCCACATGATTCAAGTGATTGTAGTACTCAGACATTCTGAGCACATGCTCACTAGCTGAGCTATTCTCCTCCATCTTGTAGGCAAAGTACTTGTCAGAGGTCTCATACATCTTAACACGAGCATCAGTCTGAAATACTAATTTTATCTCTTGGAACATCTCATATGTTCCGTGGCGTTCAAAACATTTTTGAAGTCCCGGTTCTAAGCCGTAAAGTATGGCGCACTAAACTACCAAGTAGTCATCATACCGAGCTTGTCAAATGTTCATAACGTCTGCATCAGCTCCTGCAACAGGTCTGTCACCTAGCGGTGCATCAAGGACATAATTCTCCTATGCGGCAATGAGGATGATCCTCAGATCACGGACCCAGTCCGCATCATTGCTACTATCATCTTTCAACTTAGTTTTCTCTAGGAATATATCAAAAACATAAGGGAGCTAAAATGCGAGCTATTGATCTACAACATAATTTGCAAACACTATCAGGACTAAGTTCATGATAAATTAAGTTCAATTAATCATATTACTTAAGAACTCCCACTTAGATAGACATCCCTCGAGTCATCTAAATGATCACATGATCCATATCAACTAAACCATGTCTGATCATCACGTGAGATGGAGTAGTCTTCAATGGTGAACATCTCTATGTTGATCATATCTACTATATGATTCACGTTCGAACTTTCGGTCTCCAGTGTTCCGAGGCCATGTCTGTACATGCTAGGCTCGTCAAGTTTAACCTGAGTATTCTGCACGTGCAAAACTGTCTTGCACCCGTTGTATGTGAACGCAGAGCTTATCACACCCGAACATCATGTGGTGTCTCGACATGATGAACTGTAGAAACGGTGCATACTTAGGGAGAACACTTATACCTTGAAATTTAGTGAGGGATCATCTTATAATGTGCAACGCCCCGAGAATCTTGCTACAGTAATCCCCCCTAATGATGCCTTGTCGTCATGCTTTCCTAAGCCAAAATGCCACTTGTCCAAAAATCAAGTCCAATTCAATTCAAATTGCAAGTCAATTTTTTGCATCTTCAAATGTGCCAGAAAAATAGTTAACAATGTGGCAAATATTCTCCAAGTATTTGTCATGATGAAACCTACCTCTGTTGGATTCCAAAAATGCTCCTGGAAATTATTTGAGTGGTCCAGCAACAATTAAATTGGCCTTTTCAATTTCTAAAAGTGTGTAAACATTTCCAAATGCTCAAAACAATTTTGTGCAACTTCACAATATTGCAAAGTATTTATGGTGGCATGTGGTACAAGAGTCATTTGGTGCTCGGGATAATTGCAAAGCAGTAGCTTTTTGATTTCCAAAAAAAATAAGAAAACGAACCCCCCCGGGCCAACCGGCCCAGTTAGCCAACTGGCCGGCCCAGTCGGCCATGCCCATCCCGGCCGGCCCGCCTCTCCCCGCTTAACCCCCCACGCCTCCTCGAACCCTAGCCCGATCCACCACCACACCCCCACTTCCCCCACGATCCCTCGCTCCTCTCCCCCACCCCACGATCCAATCTGGATCGGGGGCGCCTCCAGCCCCGCCCGAGCCGGCGCCCCCATCGCTCGATGCTGTCGCCCGTCTCCCTCCTCCACGGGGCCCATCCTCGCAGCCATCGCCCGGCGCTGCCTCGCCGTCCTCCTCCTCGCTCCTCCACTTCCTCGTGCGATGCCCCCTGAAGCCGGGGCATCGCCACGCCACCGACATGACGTCGTTACTCGCATCCCCGTCTCCTCCTCGCACGGCTCCTTCGAGCCTCGCCGATGTTCCCCTGCAACGGGGGTGAGCCGCCGTCCGTCCTCCTCTTCCCTCTCCTCGATTCACCGGCTTAGCTTGTCGTCTGCGCCACCCGTTCTTCTGACCGGTGCCACAGTCGCCGTGCGCACTCGTCGCGGTCGTTGTGACCGTTGACGCGCCCCCACGCGCCCGTGGCCCCGCTTGTCCGTGCATCGGCTACGCCGGGCTACACCCCGTGCGTGCGCCCGCCCCCACCGGCGATGTTGCCTGTTACTGCCATGCGCGGCTGCTGCTTTTGCCGCTGCTCCAACGCCCGGGATCGAGGCATTGCGCCCGTCCCGACCCACGGCTGCTGCTGCCTGCTGGCCTAGGGCCACGCTGAAAGTACTAGTGATCGACTAGAGGGGGGGGGGGTGAATAGGCGATTTTTAGAAAAGTCTTCAAAACATGGAAGTTTCGAAGACAAACGATAGAAATAAACCTATTACCATGCAGCGGAAGGTAGACTACACTAAGCAAGCCATAGTCAAGTATTCAATGAAGTGAAAGCACAATGACTAATAGCAGCTAGGCAGTAAAGATCAGGTAGGAAGATAGTGTGAAGCCAGTCAGAACAAACAGTCACTCAGTGAAGACAAAAGATAATGCAATCATACAATGACTTCACAAGGACCAACAGTAAGTAAAGGAAAGGGAAGGATGAAACTAGTGACTCGTTGAAGACAATGATTTGTTGGACTAGTTCCAATTGCTGTGACAACTATACGTCTGGTTAGGGAGGCTGAGATTCAACTCAGAAGACCGCGTCTTCACCTTATTCCCCTTGAGCTAAGGACACCCAGTCCTCGCCCAATCACTCTGGTAAGTCTTCAAGGTAGACTTCCAAACCTTCACAGACTTCGTTCACCAGCGATCCACAATGACTCTTGGATGCTCAGAATGCGACGCCTAACCGACTGGAGGATTCATAGTCCTCAAGTGTAATAAGTCTTCAGATCACACAAACAGGAAGACTTCAGTGATGCCTAACACTCTTTCGCTTTGGGTGTTTAGGGCTTTATCCTCGCAAGGAATTCTCTCTCAAAGGCTTCGAGGTGGGTTGCTCTCAAATGACAAAAGCCGTGCACTAACTCTGAGCAGCCAACCGTTTATGGCTGTAGGGGGTGGGCTATTTATAGCCACTAGGCAACCCGACCTGATTTGTCCGAAATGACCCTGGGTCACTAAGGAACTGAGACGTGTTCCAATGGTCAGATTTCAAACACACACAACAACTTTACTTCGGCTACAAGCAAAGCTGACTTATCCAACTCTGAATAAGATTTCCTCTCATAGTCTTCACTCGAAGACATAGGATTTTGGTTAAGCATCACTTCAGTCATTCTGATTGGTTCTCTTGGACCCCACTTAACAGTACGGTGGTTCCTATGACTCAACAAAGAAGAAGAAAAGAACGATGAAACTGCTAAGTCTTCGCGCTCCATAGTCTTCACGCGATGTCTTCTCTTGTCATAGTCTTCAATGTGAATGTCTTCACATACCACCTTTGACTTCAATGTCTTCATACATTTTCAGGGGTCATCTCTGGTAGGAAAACCGAATCAATGAGGGACTTCTACCTATGTTATCCTGCAATTCTCACAAACACATTAGTCCCTCAACCAGGTTTGTCATCAATAATCCAAAACCAACTAGGGGTGGCACTAGATGCACTTACAATCTCCCCCTTTTTGGTGATTGATGACAAACTGGTTGAAGTTTTCAATGGGGAATAAAATATGTGAAATTTTAAAGGATAGGGTATTGTCTTCATAAGTTGCAAGGGCTCCCCCTGAAGATGTGCATATAAGTAATTTGCTTTTGGAATGCAAATGCACATGGCAGGTTGTACTTGTGGGGATCCTCTTCAACCTATGATGACAATTCATCATGCAAGATATGATGAAACGAAGATAATGACATGCATAATGAAAAATGAACGTCTGCAAAATGATCTAAGTGCGGAATTTATCGCCGCACATGCGGAATTTATCATCGCATCACAGAATAGCAAATAAGTAGCAGACGACCATCGAGTTTAAGTGTTACAACTCGAAGAACCAAATGTATCGAAAACGAGAGTTGTAAGCACTTGGCAAAAGTAGCAAAAAGTAAAGCAACCACCCATATGGACCCGCTTGAAGACTATCAACTCATATGCTTCTCCCCCTTTTGTCAGTGAGGACCAAAAAGGTTTGAAGACATAGAGCGCCTACTCGTTCCCATGAGGTGCAGGCGAGGCAGCAGGGTCGTCATTGAGATCCGGTGGTGCAGAAGAACTTGGTGCAGTGTCGACACGCGCTGAAGTTGGAGGAGGTGAAGTTGCATCATCTTGGTCATCGATGATTCTGGCATTTACGGTCGCAGCTGAGGACGAGTATTCAGAGTCTTCAAGTGAGGGAGTCCGACGCAAGTGAGCATTTCCGGGAGGATTTGAGCCAAACTTGAAGCGTTCGGTGAAGCCATCATCGTGCAGATCAGCTTCAGCACTAAGTAGGGTCAAACTCTTCCACGACCTCCGACAGGTTTCATGAGTGACAAAGGCATTCTTGATGGCAAGATTGTGAATGCGGTTTACATCCACCAAGAGGCTTTGCATCTGACGCTTAAGCCAGTCGTGATGTTTGTCCTGTTTCTGATGCAAAGTGACGAGAAGCTCTCGGTCATTTAGGACACGAGATCGTCTTCGAGGCCTTTGCGCAATGGTGCTGCCAGTGGCGTCAGTTTGAGCATGAGGGGCACGTGTGTTTCCAGCAAGGGGATAAACACGAGAGACTGCTGGAACTCCTTCAATGGGCTGGGTGAAGCTCTGGTGATCAACATTGTGAAGATAAATGGGATCCTTAGCAGGCTCTGGGTAAATGGATTCAACTGACAGATCAACCTCGGGCAAGAATATAAGATGATTGCGCGTAAACGGCTGATAGTTGAAGGCTGAGTGACGCTTGATCAGACACATGACCCATGGAGCATAGAATTTCAACCCAAAGATGTCGGAGCCAGACGCAACCAACTGCCTGATGAAGAAGTCTTGAGCATTGAAGCTGATGCCATTGAAAATATAGAAGACCAAAGTCTTCATTGCTCCTTCAAGCTTCGCTGCAGATGAGTGTCCTTTGACAGGCCATAGAGTCTTCCTGATGATGTGGTAAATGGTGCGAGGCAGGTACTCTAGGTCTTCAACAAAGAACTCATATGTGTATTCAACGTCATGAGGCAGAGGCTTCATCATGCTCAGCATTTGACTCATGTTGGGTTCTGGCTTCTGAAAGATGCTTTCCAATGCATTTTGGTGTTGTTGACAACCTGGTTCATAGTATTCACCAGGAGTGGGCAGGCCTGTAAGCTCAATGATATCAAGAGCTTTAGCTTCATGATGGACATTGCCTGTCATCCACTCAAAGACCCAAGTCTTTGGATCCCTGTTGTAGCCTCAAATGTGGAGAGTTGCATAGAACTGTAGCAGAAGCTCTTCATTCCAGTGCTCCTTATCTGTGACAAATTGCAATAGACCGGCATCTCTGAAGCAATCCAATGCTTCTTCAAGGCAGGGCAGTCCAGCTAGAGCTTCAGAGTCGAGGCGCATATGTGGAAATATGCGCCCTTGATTGTATAGGACACATGAATAGTAGCTGCGCTGCTGATAGCTCCAGAACCGATCTAAGGAAATGTGTGGTCCGGTACAAGGGTTCTTGGAGCTGTTGAAGAAGGTATTATGTGCCATGAAGCCATTCACATTGAAGACCCCAGGTGAAGTGGCAGTGCCTGGGAATCATGGAAGTATTGGCTTGGGCTTTTGGACTTGAGGTCTGTGCTTGACATGATACTCAAATTGTGGACCCGCAGCAGGCAGAGGAGTCAGAATGGGCCATCGGACCATCACAGGCTAACCACGATCAAATGCAAGCTCAATTGTATGAGGTCTTGGAGGGGGAACATGAGCATTGGCATTGTATTCATGGGCTTCAGGGGCCACATTTGCTTCAGGTGCTTGGACCTCAGGTGCTGCAGCATTGACTTCTGGTGCTGCATTAGCTGCAGGCGCCTCATTGGCTTCAGGCGCCGCATTGGCTTCAGCCATGACAACACCATTGGCGTCAGCGGTGATGTTGGTGGCCGCCTCAGGGTTGTTAACCTCCACTTCAGAAGCTGGAGGGTCGGACACGTTCTCCTTGAGAACATCTTTGTGGGACAGGGGTGTAGCAACTCTTTCAACTCTTGGGGCTTCTTCTTCATCGGCTGATGCAGCCGGAATATCTTCAGCCATTTTGGCTTCGGACTCAGACACGTGCATAGTGGGAGTGACTTGGGGCCTTGGTCCTTTGCGAAGCCTGCGTAATGCTGGAGACGCTTGTGGAGATGGAGTGTGCTGGGCCTCGAAGTCATCGTCATCTTGCACTGGTGGGGTAGCTTGCGGTTGGGGAGAGCTTGTAGTGTCTTGTCTCTGTGGGTGATCAACCCACGATGCATCCTGAGCAGTTGGCGTCAGAGGACGACCAATGCTGATGAGTTCGCTGTGCGTGAGCACAGGCGATGATACCAATTGGTGCTCGATCTGAGGACAGACTTCATCATCTTCAACATTGTCGTGAGGACCAATGTCTTCAGCTGCGGTGGGGTCAACAGCTGGATTAACTTTAGGATTTTCTTCAGCTTCAGGAGCCTCTGTGGAAGCAGGCTCATGAACTATCAACTGGCGCTCACAATGTTCAGATGCAGGAAGAGCCATTGAGATTGGCTCGACATTAAGGGGCTCTGTGGGAGCAGCCCAATCTCTCTTCTTGGTTTTGCGTTTCTTGGATGGAGGAGCATCATTAGTAGTGCCCTTGGTTTTGTGCTTTCTGGCTTCAGCTTCAGCAGCCCTGGTCTTCTTTAGTTCTGAAGCCACTGTGGGGACCTTAGGCTTCGAGCCTGTCATACTGGCTGGGAAGACAATTGGATGTACTTCCTGCCTTGGTGCTTCGGGCTCTGCCACAGCTGGCTTCTTCTTCTTCTTGGCCGCCATTCTGGGGTCGATTCCTGGTCGCCCCAAGGCCTTGCACTTTTCAGCCTCATTGTATCCTTGGACACATTTAGCAGCAAGATCCTTCATGCGTTCACGAGAACCTTTGGCTTCTTCACGTTTGGTTCGGAATGCTTCCTTAAGCTCATGCATCATGGTCTGAAAGTTCTGAATGTCTTCAACATTGAGCTTGGCCATGTGCTTCTTGAACTGAGCTTTTTCATAATCAATCTTATGCTTCAGTTCAACAATCTTCTGAGCTAGAGCCAACTCAGCAGCAATGGCTCTGTGGAAGGCGACGCTCAGGCCAATGGGAAGCTAAAGATCATCAAAGCTGACATTTGGGCTGTAGAACCACTCATCAATGAAGGTGTTGATAATTTCAACATCAAAGAGAGGGAGGTCATTGAAGATTTCTGCCTCTTGCTTGCTCTTTATCAACTGCTCAATAGCATCATCGCCAAGATCGTCGTCGCTGGACAGATCAATGGCGTCATTGCGCAGAATAGCAGCAGCTATCAATGCTTGGGTAGTGGGTTGCAAAGGCATCTTCACTTTGGAGGGCTTGGAGATGCGTGACAAATCTTCAGACTGCACACTGAGTTCAGGAGGTGCAGTGGCCAGAGGCTTAGCCCGTGAGACCTTTGGTGCTGGGGAAGGCTTCGAAGCTTGAGGTTTCTTTAGCTTCTTTGGCTTCGGTGGTGCAAGCGCTTCGTCAAAATCAGCATCGTCTGCAGGTTCATCCACGGCTGTCCCTTGAACCATAATATGAGTGATGAGACCTTCTAGGTTGTAGAAGGGCCCAACAATATTGGGTTCAGCTTCGCATGTGCCATCGGCACGAGGAGCAGAGGGGCCTGGATTGAAGTCCATTCCCCGTGAATTCTTATTTTCTTTGGCCGAGTTCCTAGCAAACTGAAGGTTGCACTTGAACAGATTGTCATCACGACACCATAGCAGTGATGATGGGTCCGCATCTGCAGGCTGTGGTCCACGGACCATACAAGGATAGAAGCCTTGTTCAATGGCTTCAGCTCTGGACATGGGTTGAAGATTTTTGTATAGGATGTCTCCCCACGGTCGCTTGATGGCATTCTTCTCAGCATATTCCCGGGTCACGAACCTGTACTTGAACCATTGCTCAGCCCAGTATCTTCGAATCCATTGGATTCGTGTCTTGCGCTGACCATATCTTTCTTCGGGGTCAGTCTTGTACAGTTCATAAAGATCTTCGGGCAGGTCCGTTGATGTACCCCCACGGCACTGTCTGCTGCCCTTTCTTGCAGATTTCTCTTTTGCCATGAAGTTTAGACTGAAAGGCTTCAACACTGTCAAAGTCTTCCGTCTACTGGTCAGACAAGAACTGGCTTCAGGAGAATTTATATGATGCTGTAAGAATTCTGCAAATGAATGCAGACTATGAGAACCAAGGGATTCTCCCACGGACATGTACCTATGACAGCATTAAGGTGCGAGGGAAGGGGAAGAGGTCATATGCATTCTCAGAAGATTTTGAAGATAAATCAGTTTAGAAGACATTGACCTCATAGTGCGAAGACATTCACTCATAGATAGAGAGTTGGTTCCAGATTTGTATGAATCCACGAATAAGTACAAGTGAGGAATCTAACTACTTTGTGAAGCATAAGTGAACATACTAGGCATATTATGAGATGAAGTATGAAATAGATCCAACTTGTGTGAACAGAAACTGCTTGTGGTAGAAAGTGATGAATCTATAGGATCAAAGGGGCTGTAAAAAGGAGATTTTATCTACCACACAAAGAACTTCTAGACGGAGTGGGAGAGGAGGCCGAGCAGTTCAATCGTCCATGCCCTAACTAGGCGACGGAGGACACCTACGGCGATGGTGGAGAAGACGATGTCCGCGGCCGGCGTGAAGACGACGTCGGTGAGGTTGCGGCAGCTAAGCGCTTCGTCGCCAGCGTCGTCGAGGGCTAGCGGTGGCGCTAGGGTTTGTGCGAGAGTGGAAGAAGGGATAATGACTGTGGTGAGGCGTGTATTTATAGGGATAGGGATGGCACAGTGTTATTACACAGGTGCCCCTGGTGATTCACATCTGAAGGACACGTGGCTATCATGCAACACATCGGAGGTTGTTCCACGTTCCCACACACGCCTGGATTGTCGGGTGGTCGTTCCCACTTCTCCGGGTTTCAGGTGAAAGGATTTGGCATTGAAAATGGATTAATGTTTGTCTCTGTGTCTTCTGCTGACAAGGATGCAGAGAAGACATTTTGACAGTGTCAATATAATGCATATGATTTGGATAGATAGACTTAGGAAAGAAGCATAGAGGGGTTAGGGTCTGATCACATTCACTTAGTTCAAAAGATTCAGGACGAAGCCATAGCTATAAGTGAATGCTGTAGAGGACAGTAACCAAATCAGTATGTTGAAGATAAACAGGAGAACTTTTTAACATTGAAGACAAACAAAATGCGAAGACTTTGCAAATGTAACGCCATGAGATAGACACTTCAAAGGGAAGAATTTTGGTGGTGGCGTTACCCACCGTATAGGAAGTATTAGACCCAGACACGGCGCACAATTATTGTGGCGCTCCGAAGTCAAATTCCACATTAATATATTCACACTCAGAATGTAAGTCTTCATTGATTGAAGATATACTTTACTTCATGTGTTGCACATCTATGTCATCAACATGCTTAAGTGTTAGGATGTGTGCCTGATCACAGGACATTTGAGGATTCCAAGATATTCATCTCACACCGTAACTTGCAAAATCTCTTCTCATCCAAGGGCTTGGTGAAGATATCTGCCAATTGCTCTTCAGTGTTGACGTGTATGATATCAATATCTTCCTTCATAACATGATCTCTGAGGAAGTGATGACGAATTTCAATGTGCTTTGTCTTCGAGTGCTGAAATGGGTTGTTGGCAATCTTGATGGCGCTTTCGTTGTCGCAGTGGAGTGGCACTTGCTTCAGATGAATGCCATAGTCTTTGAGTGTTTGCTTCATCCATAGAAGCTGAGCATAGCAAGATCCAGCAACAATGTATTCATATTCAGCAGTGGAGAGAGATACACAGTTCTGCTTCTTTGAAGGCCAACATACAAGTGATCGTCCTAGAAAATGACATGTGCCTGATGTAGACTTGTGATCCACCTTGTGACCAGCATAATCATCATCCGAGAATCCAACTAGATCAAACTCCGAGCCCTTTGGATACCATAATCCTAGTGTTGGGGTGTGAGCCAAATATCTGAGAATTCGCTTCACAGCTAAGTGATGCGATTCCTTTGGTGCCTCTTGGAACCGGGCACACATGCAAACACTAAGCATGATATCTGGCCTAGATGCACATAAATAAAGCAAGGAACCAATCATGGAGCGGTATACCTTTTGATCGAACTCTTTACCATTGTCGTCGGGACCCAGATGATGTTTGGCTGGCATTGGCATCGTGAAGCCTTTGCAGTCTTGCATTCCAAATTTCTTGAGGCAATCTTTGAGGTATTTCTCTTGAGATATAAAGATGCCGTTGCGTTGCTGACGTATTTGAAGACCAAGGAAGAACTTCAGCTCACCCATCATGGATATCTGATATTGCTCTTGCATCATATATCCAAACTCTTCATTGTATTTCTGATTGGTGCAGCCAAAGATAATGTCATCCACATATATTTGGCACACAAACAGTTCACCATCACATGTCTTCATGAAGAGAGTGGGATTGAGGGAACCAGGTTTGAAGCCTTTGCTCTTCAGGAAGTCTTTGAGTGTGTCATACCAAGCCCGAGGGGCTTGTTTGAGGCCATACAGTGCCTTGTTGAGCTTGTACACCATGTCAGGATGTTTTGGATCTTCAAAGCCAGGCGGTTGTGCAACATACACTTCTTCTTCAATCTTGCCATTGAGAAAAGCGCTCTTCACATCCATTTGATATAGAAGAATGTTATGATGATTTGCATAGGCCAGCAGTATGCGTATGGCTTCAAGCCTAGCCACAGGAGCAAATGTTTCATCGAAGTCAATCCCTTCAACTTGAGTGTATCCTTGAGCAACGAGACGAGCTTTGTTTCTGACAACTTGACCATGCTCATCTTGCTTGTTGCGATATATCCATTTAGTGCCTATTATATTGTGCTTGCGAGGATCAGGACGCTTAACCAGTTCCCATACATTATTCAGCTCAAACTGTTGAAGCTCTTCTTGCATAGCTTGAATCCATTCAGGTTCCATGAAGGCTTCATCAACTTTTTTGGGTTCAGATATTGAGACGAATGCGAAGTGCCCACAGAAATTTACTAGCTGTGTTGCCCTTGAACGAGTGAGTGGACCTGGTGCATTGATGCTATCAATTATTCTCTCAATCTGTACTTCATTTGTAACACGAGGATGAACAGGACGAAGATTTTGCTCTTGCTTCAGGCTGAGCATTGTCATCGTTAGAAGGATTGTCTTCAGGCTGAGCATTGTCTTCAGGTTGATCAGGTGCGGAGATGATAAGTTCCTCTTCAGGCTGAGCTTCAGATGGTATGATTTCTCCAGTCCCCATAAGTTTGATTGATTCACTGGATGGAACTTCATCTAGCACATTTGGCAGGTGCTCTCTTTGCGAGCCGTTAGTCTCATCGAACCGCACATCCATAGTTTCAACCACTTTATAGTGAAAGAGGTTGAAGACTCCGTAGGAGTGTGAATCCTTTCCATATCCAAGCATAAAACCTTCATGTGCTTTCGGTGCAAATTTTGAAGTGTGATGTGGATCCTTGATCCAGCACCTGGCACCAAATACTCTGAAGTAACTAACATTTGGCTTCTTGCCAGTAAGGAGCTCATAGGATGTCTTGTTTAGAAGCTTGTGAAGATAAACACGGTTAATGATATGGCATGCAGTATCAATGGCTTCAGGCCAGAACTTTCTTGGAGTCTTGTATTCATCAAGCATCGTCCGGGCCATCTCAATAAGTGTTCTGTTCTTGCGTTCCACGACGCCATTCTGTTGCGGCGTGTACGGAGCTGAGAATTCATGTGTGATGCCCAAAGTATCAAGATAAGCATCTAGGCTAGTGTTCTTGAATTCAGTGCCATTGTCACTTCTGATGTGCTTGATCTTGATGCCATAGTTGTTCATGGCTCGATTGGGGAAGCGTCTAAAGACATCCCGCACTTCAGTCTTGTAGAGGATTATATGCAAACAAGTATATCTTGAATAATCATCAACAATGACAAAGCCATAGAGACAAGCAGTAGTAGTAAGAGTTGAGTAATGAGTGGGACCGAAAAGGTCCATGTGGAGCAGTTCGAAGGGTTGAGTCGTTGTCATGATTGTCTTCAAGGGATGCTTGGCCCTCGTCATCTTTCCTGCTTCACAGGCACCACATAAGTGATCCTTCTTGAACTTGATGCCCTCGATGCCTATGACATGCTTCTTTCTTGCAAGAGTGTGCAAGTTCCTCATGCCAGCATGCCCTAGCCTCCGATGCCAGAGCCAACATTTTGAAGCTTTTGCTAGAAGACATACGGCAAGTTGTGGTCCTACTGAGAAATCTACCACATACAAATCATCTTTCCGATACCCTTCAAAAACTAGAGACTTGTCAGATTCCATTAGAACAAGGCAACGATATTTTCCAAACATCACAATTATGTTCAAATCGCAAAGCATTGAGACAGACATTAAGTTGAAACCAAGGGATTCAACAAGCATGACTTTATCCATGTGTTGATCCCTTGAGATTGCAACTCTACCTAGACCCAATACCTTGCTTTTACCAGTGTCAGCAAATGTGATGTGACTTTTGTCAGATGGACGTAAGGTTGAGTCCATAAGAAGACTTCGCTTGCCAGTCATGTGATTAGTACACCCACCATCAATAATCCATTCTGAAGCAGCTGGTGTCATACCCTATAGTTCAGTTAGGGGGATAGGCTTCACGAAGAGAATTGTGAAGCATAAACATTTGACAAGCAAGTGGATTATGAAAGCTTAGATCGAGGTTAGGACTGATAGGGCAAGTAGCAAGTGACTCAGGAACGAAATACATGATAAGACCATTTGGGCATTTGATCTTGCGCCGTACAAGATGTTTAAGGTCCCCAGCAATAGCTTTAGATGATTTTGGTTTTCGGCTGGAGACCTTTCCCTGCAAAAGAGAGTTAAGCTTTCTTAGCCACCCACATCTTCAAGGGTGGCTTCGAAGCAATGAGTCTAAGTGCAGCATCTGAGAACTTTGGCTTTGGAGCCCTAGCAAAAAGTCTTGCAGGTGGACAATAGTACTCATATCAATAAGCAGAATAGTTCTTGGTCTTATGAACATGGCGGTTTGATGAAACGCGCTCATATTCATAGGCCTGAGTATGGCTTCCCTGCAAAACATTTGCATTAGTGCGACTCAGGTGAGTCCTTTGTCTCTATGAAGCCTTTGGACCATATGACGCCTGTGGTCTGGGGTTTGTCTTCTTCACTTGTGGTGTCATGACGACATTCACAGGATGATTCTCCAACAACCTTTTCGGCACCCAGACTTTCTTCATAGGTGGCTCATTCCTGCAGTTAGTACCAATATACCTGGCAAACACCTCACCATTCTGATTCTTAAACAGTTTATAGTTTGCATCAAAGGATTCATCAACAACAATGGGATTAGCACAATTGAAGCCTGACAGGGTGGATGGATCCACTGAGGGTTCCTTTACAGCAACCCATGTGGTTTTGGGGTACTGCTCAGGTTTCCAGTAAGAGCCATCAGCATTCATTTCCTTTCGAACCCAAGACCCTCTTTCCTAGGGTTTCGGTTCAAGATCTGCCTTTTGAGAACATCGCATAGTGTCTGATGCCCTTTGAGACTTTTGTACATCCCTGTTTCAAGCAATGTCTTCAACCTAGCATTCTCATCAGCAATAGCAGTGGTATCCTCAACAGAGGGGTTAGTTACCACATCAACAGTTGAAGATATTACAATAGTAGCAGCAGTAGAACACCCAGCAACAGAAGTAGCGTTGTCACGCTCAATGCATTTAAGACATGGTGGTTCAAATCCTTCCTGAGCGGAACTGATCTGTTTGGCGCGAAGTGACTCGTTTTCCTTTTGAAGATCTTCATGAGCCGCTCTCAATTTCTCAAGATCTTGCTTCCTTTGAAGATAATCTAGGAAAGATTTTCATGAGTTGTTGAGAGCGTTTCATGATGACTTTCAAGTTCGTCATACTTAACATGAAGATTTTTTATGTCTTCAATTAAGGACTGAGATCGAGTCATTTCAGCGTCTAACAGGTCATCGCTTTTGTCTAACAGTTTTTGAATATGTTCCATAGCTTTCTGTTGTTCAGTTGCAAATTTAGCAAGTGTTTTGTAGCTGGGTTTGGAACCACAATCAGAGTCATCTTCACTGGATGTTTGATAGTGAGCAGTGCATGTGTTTACCTTGGCACCACGTGCCATGAAGCAGTAGGTAGGAGCAGAGTAGTCCTTGTCATTTGCATCAGTGTCGTTGATGAAATCATTGTCTTCAGTGTTGAAGATGGACTTGGCAACGTATGCTGTAGCCAGACTCGCAACGCCAGAATCGGACTCCTCCTCAGACTCCACCGCCGCCTCCTCAGAAGTGGACTCCTCTGAATCCATTTCCTTGCCAACAAATGCCCGAGCCTTGCCAGATGAGCTCTTCTTGTGCGATTAAGACTTGGAAGAAGACTTTAAGTATTTCTTCTTATTCTTGTCGTCAGAGTCATACTCCTTGCTCTTCTTCTTCTTCTTCTTCTTGTTCTCATTGTCCCACTGCGGACACTCAGAGATGTAGTGGCCAGGTTTCTTGCACTTGTGGCATGTTCTCTTCTTGTAGTCTTGAGCAGAAGCTTCATCATTCCTTGAGCTTGATCGTGAAGACTTTCTGAAGCCTTTCTTCTTGGTGGATTTTTGGAACTTCTTCACAAGCATAGCAAGCTCCTTTCCAATGTCTTCAGGATCATAAAAACTGCTGTCAGATTCTTCTTCAGATGAGGAGACAGCTTTTGCCTTCAAGGCACGAGTTCGCCCATAGTTGGGACCGTAGATGTCTCTTTTCTCAGAAAGCTGAAACTCATGTGTGTTGAGCCTCTCAAGTATGTCAGACGGATCGAGTGTCTTGAAGTCAGGACGTTCTTGAATCATCGGGGCTAGGGTGTCAAACGAGCTGTCAAGTGATCTCAAGAGTGTCTTGACGACTTCATGCTTGGTGATCTCAGTAGCGCCGAGGGCTTGAAGCTCATTTGTGATGTCAGTGAGTCGATCAAACGTGAGCTGGACATTCTCATTGTCATTTCTCTTGAAGCGGTTGAAGAGGTTGCGAAGGACACTGATTCTCTGATCTCTCTGGGTTGAGACGCCTTCGTAGACCTTGGAGAGCCAGTCCCAGACTAGCTTAGATGTTTCCAAAGCACTCACACGGCCATACTGTCCCTTGGTCAAATGACCACAGATGATGTTCTTGGCAGTGGAGTCCAGTTGAACGAACTTCTTGACATCAGCAGCGGTGACACCTTCACCAGCCTTGGGAACGCCATTCTTGACGACATACCGTAGGTCGACATCAATGGCTTCAAGATGCATGCGCATCTTATTCTTCCAGTAGGGATATCCAGTTCCATCGAAGACTGGGCACACAACGGAGACTTTGATTATCCCTGCAGTCGACATAGCTACAACTCCAGGTGGTTAAACCGAATCACACAGAACAAGGGAGTGCCTTGCTCTGATACCAATTGAAAGTGCTAGTGATCGACTAGAGGGGGGGTGAATAGGCGATTTTTAGAAAAGTCTTCAAAACATGGAAGTTTCGAAGACAAACGATAGAAATAAACCTATTACCATGCAACGGAAGGTAGACTACACTAAGCAAGCCATAGTCAAGTATTCAATAAAGTGAAAGCATAATGACTAATAGCAGCTAGGCAGTAAAGATCAGGTAGGAAGATAGTGTGAAGCCAGTCAGAACAAACAGTCACTTAGTGAAGAAAAAAGATAATGCAATCATACAATGACTTCACAAGGATCAACAGTAAGTAAAGGAAAGGGAAGGATGAAACCAGTGACTCGTTGAAGACAATGATTTGTTGAACCAGTTCAAGTTGCTGTGACAACTATACGTCTGGTTAGGGAGGCTGAGATTCAACTCAGAAGACCGCGTCTTCACCTTATTCCCCTTGAGCTAAGGACACCCAGTCCTCGCCCAATCACTCTGGTAAGTCTTCAAGGTAGACTTCCAAACCTTCACAGACTTCGTTCACCGGCGATCCACAATGACTCTTGGATGCTCAGAACACGACGCCTAACCGGCTGGAGGATTCATAGTCCTCAAGTGTAATAAGTCTTTAGATCACACAGATAGGAAGACTTCAGTGATGCCTAACACTCTTTGGCTCTGGGTGTTTAGGCCTTTATCCTCGCAAGGAATTCTCTCTCAAGGGCTTCGAGGTGGGTTGCTCTCAAACGACAAAAGCCGTGCACTAACTCTAAGAAGCCAACCGTTTATGGTTGTAGGGGGTGGGCTATTTATAGCCACTAGGCAACCCGACCTGATTTGTCCGAAATGACCCTGGGTCACTAAGGAACTGACACGTGTTCCAACGGTCAGATTTCAAACACACACGGCAACTTTACTTGGGCTACAAGCAAAGCTGACTTATCCAACTCTGAATAAGATTTCCTCTCATAGTCTTCACTCGAAGACATAGGATTTTGGTTAAGCATCACTTCAGTCATTCTGACTGGTTCTCTTGGACCCCACTTAACAGTACGGTGGTTCCTATGACTCAACAAAGAAGAAGAAAAGAACGATGAAACTGCTAAGTCTTCACGCTCCATAGTCTTCACGCGATGTCTTCTCTTGTCATAGTCTTCAATGTGAATGTCTTCACATACCACCTTTGACTTCAATGTCTTCATACATTTTTAGGGATCATCTCTGGTAGGAAAACCGAATCAGTGAGGGACTTCTACCTGTGTTATCCTGCAATTCTCACAAACACATTAGTCCCTCAACCAGGTTTGTCGTCAATAGTCCAAAACCAACTAGGGGTGGCACTAGATGCACTTACACACGCCCGTGCCTCGCAAGCACCCCGCGCCGCCGCCCGTGCCTGGCCTGTGCGCCTGCCGGCGCTCGCCGTGCGCCTCTGCGTGCGCGCATAGCCGGCCATAGCCTCCGCCGGCGCCCTCCATCACTCCTGTGCATGTTTGGGCGGACGCCCACGCCCAAGTGCCCGCATCCACCACCCGGTAGCCCGCTGGGCCAATGACTTGTGGGCCCAACGCCCTTTAAAAAAGAAAAAACAAATAAAATATATTATAAAAATAATTTAATTAATTAATCCTGTTAATTAACCCTAATTAATTAACTTTAATTAACCTAATTGCATATTAGTCTAATTAAACCTGTTTAGTTAGAACGTATCTATGACAGACGGGCCCCACTTCCAGTTTGACCAGTCAATGGTCAATGTTGACTGCTGACATCATGATGACGTCATGCTGATGCAATAACTCCATTTTTTGAATTATTAATAAATTCAGAAAATGTTTAATACTTTAAAAAATCATATAAAATAATGCGTAGCTCGGATGGAAAAGTTTTATACATGGAAGTTGCTCAGAACGACGAGACGAACCCGAATACGCGGTCCGTTTACCTGTCAGATGCCTCTAACTATCTGAACTTGGAACGTTCCCCCTCCGGTCATCTGTCTGACATAGGTCCGGAACCGGGAATACATTCCCGGTTGAATTCCCCCTTCACCTATATCGTGTAGTCATGCGTTAGGTCACACCCGGCACAACATATTGCCACGTTATGCTTTGTGATGCTATGTTTGCTTTATATTTACTGTTTCTTCCCCCTCTTCTCTATGGTAGACCCCGAGACCGATGCTTCCCCTGGGATCGACTACGTCGATGACGACCCCTCCTTGCCAAAGCATCCAGGCAAGCCCCCCCTTTGATCATCCCGATATCGCCCATTCCATTCTCTCATGCTTGCATTAGATTTTGCTACTGTTATTGTTTGCTCCTATTCTGCTGCATAGTCTGTTTATTGTAACCTGCTATTGTAACCTACCCACTTATCCTAAACTGCTTAGTATAGGTTGGTTAGAGACCCATCAGTGACCCCCCTACTTGACCCGACTGCCCTGCTGGATTATCAGAAGACCCGATCAACGGGATCGAAGACCAGGCCCCGACACCTCACGTCACATCACGCCCCTTTGTTGCTCGACTCTGCAGAGTTACCATCGAGTGCTGAGGGTGGAACCTCATACATCACTCCTGATGAGATCTCTGTAGAGTAGCTATTCGGTCGTGGTCGTCGAGGGTGATTTCCTCCTTAACCACTTCCGATACGACTCTGTCGTGCAACCCCTCAAGTGTGAACCTCGAGGGTGGTTCCTCTTACGTTCACCTTGATGTTTACATCGAGTGGGAATCCGACAAGGGTGATTCCTCAGGTTTTCCCCCTTGGTGTTAGACACACGGTTACTATGGTTACTATGACTTTGCACTGGACCCTGTTACTAAAGACGGGTTGGCCCTGAGGGGTACCCGGGCGAGCTTAATAGCGAGTGATGTGGAGTCGGGTTGACCTAGAAGGTGCCCGCGAGATACTTACGAGGCGTGGCCGGGCATTCTTAGCCCTTGCCGCAAGTACTCGAGACGAGGCAATGGGGTCACATCGATCGTGAGTCTCTGCTTGTTACCGTGCGTTCCTAATCCACTACGATTTGGATATTTGATCCGAGGGGCCTCTGGCCTGATAGCACTAACCATCGCGTGGGCATAGTATGGGCGTTTTGTGTCGTATACATCAGCCGAAGCTTAATAGACGTCAGCGACTGAGCGGCGCGCGCCGGGTTGGACTGGAAATGTAACGCCCCGAGACCGATGTGCCAGGTGTCCTCCAGTTATTCGCTGTTGTTGCCTTGTCATTGCCTGCGTGTCATGCATCTCATATCATGTCATCATGTGCATTTCATTTGCATACATGTTCGTCTCATGCATCCGAGCATTTTCCCCGTTGTCCGTTTTGCAATCCGGTGCTCCTATGTCACCCGGTGTCCCTTTCTACCTCTTTTCGTGTGCGGGTGTTAAACGTTTTCGGATTGGAACGAGACTTGTCATGCGGCCTTGGTTTACTGCCGGTAGACCGCCTGTCAAGTTTCGTTCCATTTGGACTTTGTTTGATACTCCAACGGTTAACCGAGGGACCGAAAAGGCCTCGTATGTGTTGCAGGCCAACACCCCTCCAAAGTGGCCCAAAACCTACCAAAACCCTCTCCATCATCTCGGTCGTTCGATCACGATCGCGTGGCCGAAAACCGCACCTCATTTGGACTCTCCTAGCTCCCTCTACCTCTATAAATAGATCACCCCCGAAATTCTCGCGCAAAACCCTAGCCCCCTCTCTCCCCTCACCCGCCGGACATTTTTCCCGCCGACGGACATGTCCGCCCGCGACGTCTGCCGCCACGTGTCGTGCTGGCATTCACCCCACCCGGTTCCCACATCGCTGCGTCGCCCGAGGCTCGCGAGCCCGTGTCCGGCCCCCGCGGCCCGCTCCCTCGCGCCGCCCGCCCGCGCCTCTCTTTGCCCGCGCCGGCGAGCTCCTAGCTCCGGCCGCCACCCGCCATCGCCGCCGACGACGCCGACCCACCGGACTACTCCGCTCCCCCTCTTCGTCCCCGACCAAGCCGCGCTGTTCGCCGCCCGGGCCGGTGCCGGTTGCCGCCGCCCGCCCGTCGCCTCTCCGGCGCCCTGCGCCGCCTCGCCTCACCTACGCACCGCCACCAACCATCGCCGGCACCGCCGCCCCCTCGCCGCAGTGCTCGCTGGCGCCCAAGCCGGTCCCGAAGCCACCTTGCTCTGCCGAGCTCGCCGGAGGAGCTCCAGAGCCACCCGAAGCCGCGTCTGCGCCGCCCCTCGAGCTCCCCGGTCTCCCCGCGCCCAAGCGCCACCGGCCGCCGTTATCTTCACCGTCTCCGTCGAGAGATCCAAGCGCCTCGTCTACAGTGCTCCGATCGGATCTGGAATCTGAAACCCTAATTCTCGGTTGACTTTTCCCTCTCTCTTCATAATTTTTGGGCATTTTCATCGCATCATAACTCATCATCTGTCGTGGTTTTGTCACGGCAGATGTCCTAGAGAAAGGACTTAGTCATGGAGCCATCGCAACGGGTTAGCTTGAAGGGGTTAAAGCGGACACAGGGACGCAAGAGAGTTTATACTAGTTCGGCCCCTTCGATGAAGGTAAAAGCCTATGTCTAGTTGTGATGGAATTGATGGGGTTTCGATGACTAGGGAGCAAACAAGCTTCGCCTAAGTCTCGAGTTATTGTCTGTTGTCCTTGAACCGCCGCCGGGTCATCCCCTTATATACACGGGTGACGCCCGTCGGTTTACAGAGTCCCAATACCGACTCATATACGTGTTCGGTTTGGTCTCTACTTATTCCTAACTTACAATACAAGCTTACATACCGACGCCGGTTTACGGCTACGGGCTTTAAACCGGTCATGGGCTTTAACATACTTAACTACTGATGAAGTTAACCCGGTCCAAGTAGGCCGGTTTACGCCCAGTAGTAATATCCCCAACATTAGGCCCCAGATTGATTTGAACAGGTTCATGTCAATCCTTTAGCAAAAAAGTTCATCTTCAACATCTTCTTGTAGTTTGGTGAACCGTCATGATGTCATCTTCTCCGATTGCTGTAAACCGGAGTGACGTCATCTGTCATAAAGAAACTATCCATGATACCTTCTTGTTTAATAGATCTGCGACAATTAAGGCGACAGCTGCATTTCCAAATTCGCGGCCCCTTGATTCTCGCGCCTGACACATGTCCCTTTCTTTATAAATAAGACTGAGGGGTCATTTCTTTTTCCCCTTCGTGCCCTTCTGCTTCGTCTTCCTCGCGTCGTCCAGCTTCGGAGCTCCGCCGCCGTCGACGACCTCTGCTCCAACCTTGGCCGCTGCATCACCCTGATTGTTCCAGAGCATCGCGACGACCTTCTGTTTCTTCCTCGGCTCCGGTGAGTTCTTCACCTTTTCCTCCGTAAATCCGTTCTAGGGTTTCCAAGTTCTGCCATGTTCATCGTCGGCTTCGTACTCATATGATAGATCTTAGATAAACCTGTGAACCTTTGCTCTGTGTAGTGGTAGTTTTTAGCATCCGCCTTCACTTACATGCCTCAAGACCATAGATCTACCTGTATCTCTGCCCATTGATTCGGTACTGTTCTTTTTTTGAACCTTGAATATTTTCCGTCTTTTTTGAACTTGCTTCAGATCCATCGGTGTAAAGAAATCTTGTGAAATCTGTTTCTGTACACTTACCCATCCGCAATCTCAACTGTTTCAATGCTTAGATCCGGCGGTTTAACTTTGTAGGAAAAAATTGCCAAACCGGTATATACCATTAGTCCCCTTGTTGAACCGCCAGATGCTGTTGCTTCAGAAAACTCCGGTTTAGATAGAGCTGTCTCCGGTTTAACATTGTACATGCCAGTGTACTTTTATCAATGCATTCTTGAACCGGAATCACCTATCTTGTTGATTTCATCATGGCCAAGCAAGTATATGAGTGCAACTGGGTTCCTTCTCGTGTCACAGAGACTCAACTAAACAATTCAGTCTTGATCGGCGCTTTAGGCAGCAAAAACACCATCCATTGGAGGGTCCCTGGCAAAGAATGCCCTCCCACACCTCAAGAAGGAGAGGTCGTCGTCTTCTTAGATCACTTAGCCCAGGGTTTTAAGCCGCCCGGTTCTAAATTTTACCGGGACGTTTTAGCCGATTTTCAACTCCATCCACAAGACACTGGCCCCAACTCTGTTACAAACATGTGTCACTTCCAAGTGCTCTGTGAGGTGTTCTTTCAAGAGGAACCCACAGTGGAGTTGTTCAGAGACTGTTTCCATCTAAACCGCCGTACTAAGTTTTCTGACGGTTCCAATACGGAATTCGGAGGTGTGGCGATTCAGAAAAGGAAAGTAGTCACATACCCTCATGCCAAACTGCACAACCACCCCAAAGAGTGGAATCAAACATGGTTCTACTACAAAGACACCTCCCCTGCTGGTGATAATCCTTTGCCTGGCTTTCGTCCGGAGCGGCTTAGCAATACACACCCCTTTCCGCAAAGGTTGACTGCCAAGGAGAGAAGCAAATACGCTCCTCAACTGTCCAAGCTTAGAGCCTTCATGGCCAATGGTTTAACAGGAGTTGATCTCGCTCACTGTTGGATATCGTGGAGCATACTGCCCCTGAGTCAGTGCTCCGTTTTGATGTGCGAGTATACTGGCAGTGTTGATGACCCACTGCGACATGCTAACATCCAGCTTACCGACGAAGAAATCACAGAGGCTATGAATAAAATGCTGAATGAACCGGAACACGTCTGTGCTTGAACCGGCCTGCTTCCCTTCTGTGCCACCAACAAACCGCCAGCTGTAAGAGTTTGATTTTTCTTTTTTCTGAACCTGTTATTGATATATCTAGTCATTGTTTAATATCAATGCCTGTTTAAACAGGGCAATGATCCGTTTTGGAGCAAGAAACTACCGCAGGAGAAACCAGAAAAACCAGACAGACCGGAAAGATCAATCTGGCAAAAGACTAAAGCTGTGAAGAAGACTACCCACAGGAAAAGAACCACTGCATCCTCTGATCCGGCCGCTGATGACGATGTGGGTAACCCAGACCTTGAGGTAGAACTTGATTCACTTGGCTTATTTTTCACATGCCTTATTGATGACAATATTTGTCAGGATGATGCCGAAGCCAGTCATGCTGATGTTGTAGAGGTAATTATTCTTTCCTCCGATTCAGATCCTTTGCCTTCACTAAAAATCCATCAGGAAAACCAGAAGGTTAAATTTTCTCATCCTCTTGCTTACTTGGATCCCAAATTTCTTATGAAGACTCAGCAGCACGAAGCTCGCCGCACGACCCGGCATAGTGGCCAGGTAGTTACCTCCGCCGGTTTACCGAATAGTCCGGTTCGGAAACGCCATTCAGAGGTCTCTAATTTGCCTGTCAGTGCTTGTCCTAAAATGGGCTGTTTTCGTCAACCTCTTAATCCGTCTGACTCCGATTATCAGGTCACTTCCCATTCATCATCTGGCGAGTCATCAGCTACCCAGCTGCCGCCACTCAAAACGGTGCTTGGGTAAGCCATGCTTATCATAATGCTTCTGGTATATTACTTTGTAGCATATACTGTATTGACCTTTGTTACTCCTTTCAGGGCCAAGCCTAAGCCAAGCAAGAAGGCTCGCCTAGATAAAGCGGCTGAAGAAGATGCTATTCCTGAACCGGACGGAGTACTCCGCCCTGAAGCGGCCATCCGTGAGGATGTGCCAAACGACCCACCACCACAAGATGATGATTTTATTACTGAAGAGAGACATGTTGATACCTCCGGTCCTGTTGACCAGCCCAGAAGCCCCATCCGGATTGAGAAATCCACCAGTCCATCCAAGTCTACTGATAAACTGACGGCCCCAATGCAAACTGGCAACGCCAAGGATGATGAAGCTGTTATTACTAGCATTGGCCATACAGAGCCAAGCAATCCTGTCGCTTTGTCTAAACATACTGCCAAGGAAGAATTTGCTGCCTTTGGCAAGGGCAAGTGGAATGTTGATCTGGCGACTTACGCTACTCTGAACGCCCAAGACATCCATTCCGGCTATCTGAACCGGCTGTATACCAGTCATGACTATGAAGCCGGTCTGGTTAACATGATGAAAGATAAATATGAGGTAACCTCCATATGCTCTTTCCTGCATGTATGCTTCAATTCTTGCTGACTCGCCTAGCCCCCAAGGACCGGTTTGTAATCTTCTGTCAAACCGGGACTTACTAACATAAATCATAATGCCTCGAAATTCACTGATGCAGCCCCCAAGGGCCGGTTCAACTTAGTGTAGTTAAACCGGGACTTAAGTAATTAATATCGCCGCATAAGAACTTATTTGAACAAATATCCATTAGCCCCCAAGTGCCAAGTTGAATACTTGTATTGAGCTTGGGACTTTATAATCAAGTGAAATATGAAGATCAAATAGGCATTAGCCCCCAAGCGCCAAGTGCATAACTTGTTATGTGGTTGGTGCCTCAATTCTTGCACTGCTTGCTGAATCATATAACTGTCTGTATGCAGGCTGAGCTGAAGACAAAAGAGATCCAAATCGCCGACCTCCAAGAAAATCTGAAGTCCCAACAGACTGAAACCTCAAAAGCAAAAGAGGAGTTGATCAGCGCCTTAAGCGTCATGGAACAGCTTAAGAAGGATTTCAAGAAGGAGCGAGCGGATTGGGCTACTGAAAAATCCTCTTTAACCAAACGAGTAGAAGACGCCGAGGCTGCACTAAAACCGGTGGTGGATGAACTGACCAGCATAAAGCGGCACGTACATGCCATGACCGCTGCTATCTTTGGTAAGCCGGTTTGATTTCTGAATTAATTCTGCCGTCTGACAGAGCTGCCGGTTTTTTAACCCTTTGTGATATTTCAGGGACACGCATTGGTCATTTGGGGTCAGATGTGCGGAAGAAATTGAAAGCCGCCTATACGTTGATCGAACAACTGTACACTGGTGCACAGCGGATCATCTGTACTGCATTCCACAACAAGCCGGCGCCCACTTTGATTCAGGACACTCTGCAGAAACTGTCGGTGCTTCCTGCTCGGGTTGAAGAGCTGAAGAAATCTGCTGCTCGAACCGGTGTGATCAATGCCTTAATCCGGGAAAAAGCTTGGGTGCCGGATTTTGATCCTATTGAAGCGGCTCAGGGCTATCCTAGCTTGAAGGAAGACGGGTCAGAGTTTAGTGAAGCGGATCTGCGAGCAATAAACCGGGAGGTGCGTCCGCTAGCTTGTCATTTGGCTGAAGAAGCAGACTTGTCTCATTATCAAGCCCAATATGACAATCAAAACAAGCGAGTAGCTGCACCAATTCATGAAGCGGAAAATCTTATCCCTCCAATCCGTAAGCATACTTACACTCCCGATATTGAACCGTCGTTGCTGATCAATGATGAAGCTATCTTTCAAGCATTAATGGGAATCGACTGGACAACTATTGATTTCCAGCCGCTGGGTAGAGAAACTGAAGTTGAAGCGGCGCGGGATGACCCACAACCATCAGGCCAGGCTGGTGACCAAGCTTGAACCGGAAGCTGGTTTAAACTGCTTCTCCTTTGAAAAAACAATGATCTTGTTTTGGGCACCATGTTGCCTTGTAATAGGCTAGCCGATACTCTTGATTTTGATATGCCTTCGTGCATAATTACTGCAACTTGTTCTTCCTTTGGGTGATGAACTTTCCAAAGTATTTCCTGCAATATAAAAATCTTAAAGTGCCACCGCGGTTGTACCGTCAGGCGGAGTATGATGTCTGCATATATAAAATCACAATATCTGATATTTAAGCATATGATCAAATCTTTGAGATACATAATACCTGCCATTTGTTGGGCATGAAGTTGGCTTAGCCAATCTTGAAGCGGAGGTTTATAAACCCACACTGTTGGAGGAGATAGCAGCTCCTGTATATATATAATGCCGGTTTACCATGTAAACCGTGCCGGGTTATAAGAAAACACCGTGTTACTCTGTAATAGGATGTTAATAAAAATCAAACCGGGCAAATAGTCTCCGGATCAAAACTGGACTGTGTTCCGTCTATTGACAGTTTGAACCGGTTTAAAACTTTGTCGGTTTGAAAAACGCAACAAAAATAAAGAAATATCTATCAAAGAAGGTTGCCAAGCAAAGGCAATGATAAAAACTGTTTGCAAAAAAGAGGCTTATTTGAGCCGATCAGATGGCGTTACCATGGTCGGACACGACCAAGCTCCCGATAGGTGTAGCTATGGTTCAAGTCAGCCAGGTCCCCAAATGAAACCGTGGCATTTATGCCGATCAAGAGGCGTGACAATGGTTCGGGTTCGACCAAGCCCCCAAGTGATTCTGTGGCCTTAGGCCGATCAAGAGGCGTGACTGGCTCAGACGTGACCAAGTCCCCAAGTGATCTGGTAGCTCTCGCCTATCAAGAGGTGTTGCATTGGTTCGGACACGACCAAGCCCCCAAGTGATATAACATGATACTTTGAAAAGCTAACTCAAGGGGTAAACCGGAGGCCGCTTTGGAACAACTCCGTGTAACCACACATGATGTAAAAGAACAGATACCCCGCTTTAGCTGAGGTTCTGGTTTATTATATTTAATCATATATATATATATATATATATACATCGTCATAATATATACATAAGTAGAGCCATTGGCTCAGGTATTGTAAGGCCGAAGATGAGCTATGTTCCACGGCCTGTTGGTCTCCTCCTCTGATGTACGTGAGTCTTTATGCTCTTGAATATCGATCAGATAGTATGACCCGTTGTGCAGATTCTTGCTGACCACGAAAGGTCCCTCCCAAGGTGGGGATAGCTTATGCATAACAGTCTGATCTTGGATGAGCCGAAGCACCAAATCTCCTTCCTGAAATGTTCTGGTTCTGACTCGGCGACTGTGATATCGACGAAGATCCTGTTGGTAAATCGCCGAACGGGCAGCTGCTATGTCAAGTTCTTCATCCAATAGGTCCAAAGCGTCTTGCCGTGCTGTCTCGTTGTCCGCTTCAACATAAGCCGCCACACGAGGTGAGTCATGACGGATATCACTAGGGAGAACCGCCTCCGCTCCGTAGACCATGAAGAACGGTGTGTATCCTGTTGATCTGTTGGGTGTAGTATTGATGCTCCATAACACAGATGGTAACTCTTCTACCCAACAACCCGGTGTTCTCTGCAAAGGAACCATAAGCCGGGGCTTGATGCCTCTCAAGATCTCTTGATTAGCGCTTTTTGCTTGACCATTGGACTGTGGGTGTGCCACTGATGAAACGTCAAGCCGGATGTGCTCCCGTTCGCAGAACTCCTTCATGGCACCTTTGGACAAATTGGTACCATTATCTGTGATGATACTGTGTGGAAATCCAAACCGGAAAATCACTTTTTTGATGAACTGAACTGCCGTGGCTGCATCACACTTGCTAACAGGTTCTGCCTCCACCCACTTTGTAAACTTGTCAACCGCCACCAGGAGATGGGTCTTCTTATCTTTGGACCTTTTGAAAGGCCCAACCATATCCAGCCCCAAGTCGCAAACGGCCAAGTAATTGGAATCATTCTCAATTCTTGAGCCGGCACATGAGCACGTCTTGAAAACTTTTGGCAACCATCACATTGTCTGACCAGATCCTCCACATCAGCATGAGCAGTTAACCAATAGAAGCCATGGCGAAATGCTTTAACCACCAAAGATTTTGAACCGGCGTGGTGACCACAATCTCCTTCGTGGATCTCACGCAAAATTTCATGGCCTTCTTTAGGAGACACACATCGTTGAAACGCCCCTGACACACTGCAATGATGCAACTCGCCGTTGATAATAGTCATGGACTTGGATCGCCGGATTATCTGTCGGGCCAGAGTCTCATCCTCTGGTAACTCGCCCCGGTTCTTGTACGCCAGGTAAGGAAACGTCCAATCCGGAATAACATGAAGAGTTGCCACCAATTGAGCCTCCGGATCAGGAATAGCCAAATCCGCTTCACCAGGGAGCTTGACCGATGGGTTGTGCAGCACATCCAGAAAAACATTGGGCGGGACCGGTTTGCGCTGAGAGCCCAGCTGGCTTAAAGCGTCCGCTGCTTCATTCTTCCGTCAGTCCACGTGGTCCACCTGATAGCCTTTAAAGTGACCTGCAACAATATCCACCTCACGACGATATGCTGCCATGAGTGGGTCCTTGGAGTCCCAAGTGCCAGATACTTGTTGAGCCACGAGGTCCGAGTCACCGAAGCACTTAACTCGACTTAGGTTCATCTCCTTAGCCATCCGGAGACCATGGAGCAAGGCTTCATACTCAGCTGCATTGTTAGTACAAGGAAACATTAAGCGAAGAACGTAACAAAACTTATCACCTCGTGGGGAAGTTAATACGACTCTAGCCCCCGAGCCTTCCAATTGCCTGGATCCATCAAAATGGATGGTCCAATATGTGTGATCCAGCTTTTCTTCAGGTGCTTGCATTTCCGTCCAATCATTGATGAAATCAACAAGTGCTTGAGACTTAACCGCCGTCCGAGGCACATACTTCAATCCGTGCGGCCCAAGCTCTATAGCCCACTTGGCAATCCGGCCAGTCGCTTCCCGGTTCTGGATGATATCCCCCAAAGGAGCAGAACTGACCACCGTAATTGGGTGCCCTTGGAAATATTGCTTAAGCTTCCAGCTTGCCATAAAAACTCCGTACACCAGCTTCTGCCAATGCGGATACCTTTGCTTGGACTCAATGAGTACCTCGCTGATATAATAGACCGGACGTTGAACCGGATGCTCCTTCCCTGCCTCTTTTAGCTCCACCACAATAGCCACGCTAACCGCACGAGCATTAGCAGCAACATATAGCAGTAACGGCTCCTTGTCAATGGGAGCGGCGAGCACAGGCGGATTGGACAATTGTCGCTTTAAGTCCTCAAATGCTTCATCAGCAGCGGAACTCCAGACGAACTGATCCGTCTTCTTCAACATCTGATACAAAGGGATTGCCTTCTCACCAAGGCGGCTGATAAACCGGCTTAACGCGGCAATCCGACCTGCCAGGCGTTGAACATCATTGATACACTTCGGTTTAGCCAGGGAGGTGATGGCTGTGATCTTCTTCGGATTAGCCTCAATTCCCCCGTTGGACACCAGAAAACGCAATAACTTGCCTGCCAGTACACCAAAGACACACTTGGCCGGATTAAGCATCATCTTGTACGTCCTCAGGTTATCAAAGGTTTCCTTCAAATCGTCAACCAGAGTCTCCTTCTCCCTGGACTTAACCACGATATCATCCATGTAAGCATGTACATTACGGCCAATCTTCTTGTGAAGACAATTTTGTCCACACCATTGACAAGTTGCCTGGGCACTCTTGAGCCCAAAGGGCATAGGCACATAGCAAAAGGCTCCAAAGGGAGTTATGAATGCCGTCTTCTCCTGGTCCTTAACTACCATTTTGATCTGATGATAGCCAGAATATGCATCCAAAAAACTTAAACGCTCACAACCCGCCGTAGCATCAATAATTTGATCAATACAGGGGAGGGCAAAAGGATCTGCTGGACAAGCCTTATTAAGATCTGTGTAATCCACACACATGCGCCAACTGCCGTTTTTCTTAAGGACTAGCACCGGATTGGCAAGCCACTCAGGGTGAAAAACTTCAACAATAAAGCCAGTTGCTAAGAGCCTGGCTACCTCTTCTCCAATCGCCTTGCGTCTTTCTTCGTTAAACCGGCGAAGGAACTGTTTCACCGGTTTGTATTTAGGATCCACATTAAGGGTGTGCTCAGTGAGTTGCCTCGGTACACCTGGCATGTCAGAGGGCTTCCAGGCAAAAATGTCCCGATTCTCATGGATGAACTCGATGAGCGCGCTTTCCTATTTCGGATCCAAGTTGGCACTGATGCTGAACTGCTTGGACGAATCGCCAGGTACGAAGTCAACAAGCTTAGTTTCTGCTGCCGATTTGAACTTCAGGGCCAGATCATGCTCCGTAGTTGGCTTCTTTAATGGAGTCATGTCCGCCGGATCAACATTGTCCTGATAATACGTCAGCTCCTCGGTGGCACAAACCGACTCTGCGTAGGCCGCATCTCCTTCCTCACACTCCAAAGCGATTTTACGGCTTCCGTGAACCGTTATGGTCCCCTTGTGACCCGGCATTTTGAGCTGCAAATACACATAACAGGGCCGTGCCATAAACTTGGCGTAGGCCGGTCGCCCAAACAGGGCGTGATATGGACTTTGGATTTTCACCACTTCAAACGTCAATGTTTCCGACCTGGAATCATGATCATCTCCAAAGGCCACTTCCAGAGCTATCTTACCAACAGGATATGCTGACTTGCCAGGTACCACACCATGGAACACCGTATTAGACGGTTTGAGATTTTTATCTGTCAGTCCCATACGACGGAAGGTCTCATAGTACAAGATATTAATGCTGCTCCCTCCATCCATGAGTACTTTGGTGAACTTGTAACCTCCCACCTGAGGTGCCACCACCAGAGCCAACTGACCTGAATTATCAACCTGGGGGGGGGGGGTGATCCTCTCTGCTCCATATGATTGGCTGTTCAGACCAGCGTAGATAACAGGGCACGGCCGATTCGACAGAGTTGACTGCCCGCCTTTGAACCTTCCGGTCTCGCTTGTCCAAGCTAGTGGTGAAGAAATGGTACTGCCCACTATTCAACTGCTTTGGGTTGCTCTGGTAACCTGACTGTTGCTGCTGTTGGTTGTAACCACCCTGGTTGCATTGATTATTTTGGTTATTATGTCCGCCCAGATTACCATTAAATCCTGAACCGAAATTTCCTCCACCGTAACCCGGCCCAGATCCTGAGCCACCGCCGGAGCCGTGATCATACCGGAAAGCATTAGAATTCTTGAACTCCTGCATAATGAAGCAATCCTTCCAAAGGTGGTTTGCTGACACCTCCTTCGTCCCATGTCTTGGACAGGGCTGGCTCAGTAGATAATTTAGGCGGTCCGGGTTAGGGTTGGGTGCCCCACTGCGATTTGGCGGTTTACCCCTGCGTCACTGGCCCTTCTCCTACGTGTTGGTATTAGCCACCAAGTCCATGTTACCATCCGCTTTACGCTTGCCTCCACCACCATTGCCTGCCAAGTGATGCTGCTGACCTTTGGAGTTGCTGTTCCTCTTTCCCTTCGCTACCTTGTCATCATCAGATTCGGGATTCTTGGTACTATCAGAATCAGCATACTTTACCAAAGCAGCCATGAGGGTCCCCATGTCAGTGCAATGGCGCTTCATCCGTCCCAACTTCAGCTTTAGGGGCCCAAACCAGCAGTTGCCTTCCAGGGTCAAGACTACGGTGTCAGCATTGATGCGGTCTGATGAATGTAACACTTGTGAGACCCGACACACCCAATGAGTCGTCGATTCTCCTTCCTCCTGGACGCAGGCAGCTAAGTCCACTATCGACATAGGCTGTTTACATGTATCCTTGAAATTGCTGATAAACCGGGCTCGTAATTGGGCCCATGAACTGATAGAATTAGCCGGCAAGCTTTTTAACCAAGTACGGGCCGTTCCTTCAAGCATCATGGTGAAGTATTTCGCACACGCTGCGTCATCCACATCAAGCATCCCCATGGCCATCTCATAGCTCTCCACCCATGTCTCTGGAGGTTGATCCGCTGTGTAATTTGGTACCTTGCATGGGCCTTTGAAATCCTTGGGCAGGCGCACATTGCGTAAGGCGGGGACAAGGCAAGGCACCCCCAAAGAACTAGAAGTAACACCCGGTTCGATCGAGATAGTTGGACGAACCGGCGTAAGCTGCTGAGCCTGATACTGTGCAGCTAACTCGGCCTCCCTGCGCGCTCGGGCCTGGTCCACCACTTCCTGAGCGTTATCAGCACCACCCGCCGGGTTGTTGCCACGGGGTGCTCCACGTCGTTCATTACTCCACACCGCCGGTTCATCCATATGCCTGCTATAGCTCCGGCTTGGACGGGGGGTCGAGTGGATCCGGTCGCGGCTGTACGAGTATGCTTCCTGTTGGACCAAAGCTATCCTTAGAAGCTCCTTGACCCGTCGCGTCTCTACTGCCTGCGGCGAGTCACCTTCAATTGGAATGGCCTCCAGCCATGCAGCAGCGATGACGAGATTGTCCATCGGGTTGGAGTAGTGACCCGGAGGTGTCGAAACAGCCTGAGGTATAACCGTGTTTTAACGAGGCAGATCCATCCGACGGGGCTGAACCGGCGCGCCGGTCGCAGGGGCTTCCGCCCGGTTTACCTCCAGCGGATTACTGGTTCCTGCTCCTGGGGTGTTGAAAAGGTCTCTGACCTCAAAAACCGAAGGCAAACGGGATCGGTACTTCCTCTTCATGACTTCATGCGACGCGTTCTGGTCCAACATGAGCCTGTAGGCTTGTGTGTCTAAAGTGGCCCGCTCTGCGGTCATCCTGGCATCCTCAGCTACCAGGTCCGCCCTGGCCTGGGTGATCTGTTCCTTCACTTTTGCTATCTCCGCGTTGTGGGCGTCCTGATCCGCCGGGTTAGCTTCTGCCATGAGCACGGCCAATGCATCAAATAGATCTGATAGAACTTGGGCCGGCGGGCGTATAGAGCCTCCTGCCCCGGCAGCCGTCGCTGCTACTGAACCGGAGGTCATTGGCGCAGCGGTCGAAGAATGGAGTGCTGCTTGTGTGCCAGCCACGAATATTCCAACTCGGTTGGGTAGATCAGAGGGGTCTGGAATACTATCGCCATCGGAACAGCCCCCAATTCGGCCATGTTGTAGCTGATATAGAGATTCGGTTTCTCCGGTTGATGACTCGTCACCGGAATAAACAACGGTCTTGCCGTGAGATTCTGATCCATCCTCATAGCTTCCTCCATGGATGACTCCCACGAAGGCACGCTTCACGGCCGGTTTAACCCGGGCGGATCGCGCACGCTGAGCCGTTTCGACGAGGTCGGTGCAGATGTCCGGCTCAGGGCCCGGTTCACCGATCTTGCCGATGAAAACGTGTATGCCACCAAAGGGGACCTGGTACCCGTACTCAACTGAGCCGGCCTTGGGGCCCCAGCCTGCATCATCGATGTAGAACTTGCCATGACGACTCTTAGTCATCCGGCCCACAGCGTAGCCCTCGAGTCCTTCAAAGCGGCCCTCCAAGAACTTGAAACCATCGTGCGATAGCCCCACGGTGGGCGCCAACTGTCGTGGTTTTGTCACGGCAGATGTCCTAGAGAAAGGACTTAGTCGTGGAGCCATCGCAACGGGTTAGCTTGAAGGGGTTAAAGCGGACACAGGGACGCAAGAGAGTTTATACTAGTTCGGCCCCTTCGATGAAGGTAAAAGCCTACGTCTAGTTGTGATGGAATTGATGGGGTTTCGATGACTAGGGAGCAAACAAGCTTCGCCTAAGTCTCGAGTTGTTGTCTGTTGTCCTTGAACCGCCGCCGGGTCGTTCCCTTATATACACGGGTGACGCTCGTTGGTTTACAGAGTCCCAACACCGGCTCATATACGTGTTCGGTTTGGTCTCTACTTATTCCTAACTTACAATACAAGCTTACATACCGACGCCGGTTTACGGCTACGGGCTTTAAACCGGTCATGGGCTTTAACATACTAAACTACTGATGAAGTTAACCCGGCCCAAGTAGGCCGGTTTACGCCCAGTAGTAATATCCCCAACATTTTCATCGCATCATAAATCATCATCCGTGGCTCCGTTTTTAGCGTGTAGCATATCAAAATGTTCGTCTCGACGAGTACATCATTTCATCTCATTGCATCATTTTCATTTGAGCTCATCTTGATGCCCGAAATGCTGTTCGAAGAGGGCTATGTGAGGAATTTGTCAGATATGTTTCAGCAAATGGCATTTTGTCATTTTTTCCATGATTAATGTGTGCATCCTATGACCCTGAGCTCTACATGTGTTTTGTTATATGCCATGCCATCTTTACAGGGGTGCTTGCCATGTATTTTTGTGATATTTGTGGTGACTAGCACAAGCTTGCAAAGTAGCGTAATCGGTAATGCTGATTTCAGGGACTTAGAATTTCACTAAGTCCTTGTCCTGATTTTGTTGTTATGCCATATGTTCATGTTGTTTCCTAGTGATCCGTGCCTCTTTTGAGGATGATCAGTAAGCATGTTTGGTTAATATTGTTGTGCTCTATCCAACCATGTCTTTGTTTGCATTTATGGAGCAACCTAACTTGAGTCAATCGACCTCTACTTTTGCTATAAAATGATCCTGACAGGTTGTTGACATGTTTAGCGATTTTGCCGAGGATGTTGCTATTGATCCGTGCATGCTATGATGTTGTTATTGCCATGTATAGTTCCTATGCCATGTCTTCTTGATGAGTGTATGCTTAGTTTGTCATTCAATGGTTTGTATTGAGTGCATCGAGCTCGTAAACATGCCTACCCGTTAACTGTTTTGCATGCTCCAGTTTTTCACCAAGTCTGGATCTGTTTATGTTTTTGCTATGTTCACATGCTTGCAATTGTATTTTCTGATCCCTTTTGTCTTAAGGTCACTAAGGGACTTTTGTTAAGTGCTTTGAGTAGCTTCATGCCATGCCTTGCTTTGCCATGTTAAGTTCCTGTAGCATGTAGTTTTCATGCTCTAAAGTGTGCTTCCTGATGATAAATTCCAAACTTGTGTTAATTTCACTAAGTCTGAAACCTGTTATCATTTGCTCTTTTGCCATGCTTGTTTGAATCTGTTTATGGATAATTTAGCCGTAGCTCAGTGTTCATATTTTGTCAAGCTTCATGAGTGAATCCCTGCCGTGTATTTTTTTGCCATGTTTGAATGCTGTAGCATATTTATCTTGATGCATTTAGATGGCTACTTGCTGATTATCGCAGACCGGTGCCATATTTGTTTTGCTTGCCATTTCCAAACCGTGCATCCGATTCCGGTGATCTTTATATCGATTTCAACCGAAATCACCTCACCTTTCCAGTGGAACTCTTGTATTTCCAAGTTGAGGCCAGGTTCAATCGTTCCTTTGCAAATCATGCATATGCATCACATACCGCATCCCGCATATCATACCATGTTCGTGTGTGGTTTGTTTACTATGTTGTGTGCTTCTTTCCGGTGTTGCTTCTTCGGGCTGGTTCCGGTAATGTTGCGTTTGTGAGGATCCGTTTGACAACGTCCGTTTGTCTTCTTCATGTACTTGTTCTTCTTCCTTGCGGGATTTCAGGCAAGATGACCATACCCTCGAAATCACTTCTATCTTTGCTTGCTAGTTGCTTGCTCTTTTGCTATGCCTATGCTGCGATACCTACCACTTGCTTATCATGCCTCCCATATTGTTGAACCAAGCCTCTAACCCACCTTGTCCTAGCAAACCGTTGTTTGGCTATGTTACCGCTTTGCTCAGCCCCTCTTATAGCGTTGTTAGTTGTAGGTGAAGATTGAAGCTTGTTCCATGTTTGGAACATGGATATTCTTGCTGGGATATCACAGTATCTCTTATTTAATTAATGCATCTATATACTTGGTAAAGGGTGGAAGGCTCGGCCTTATGCCTGGTGTTTTGTTCCACTCTTGCCGCCCTAGTTTCTGTCATATCGGTGTTATGTTCCTGGATTTTGCGTTCCTTACGCGGATGTGTTATAATGGGAACCCCTTGATAGTTCGCCTTGTATAAAACTCCTCCAGCAATGCCCAACCTTGGTTTTACCATTTGCACTAACAACCTACCACCTTCCCTTGGGTTCTGCAGACTCAAGGGTCATCTTTATTTTAACCCCCCGGGCCAGTGCTTCTCTAAGTGTTGGTCCGAACCGAGCTGCCTGCGGGGCCACCTCGGGGAAACTTGAGGGTTGGTGTCGGTGTCAAAACCGGCGGATCTCGGGTAGGGGGTCCCGAACTGTGCGTCAAGGCCGGATGGTATCAGGAGACAAGGTACAAGGTGTTTTTTACCCAGGTTCGGGCCCTCTCGATGGAGGTAATACCCTACTCCTGCTTGATTAATATGGATGATATGGGTAGTACAAGAGTAGATCTACCACGAGATCAAGGAGGCTAAACCCTAGAAGCTAGCCTATGGTATGATTGTTGTGTATGGAGTTGATTGCCTACGGACTACAATCCTCCGGTTTATATAGACACCGGATAGGGTTAGGGTTACATAGAGTCGGTTATAATGGTAGGAGATCTTGAATATCCGCATCGCCAAGCTTGCCTTCCACGCCAAGGAAAGTCCCATCCGGACACGGGACGAAGTCTTCAATCTTGTATCTTCATAGTCCAGGAGTCCGGCTGAAGGTATAGTCTGGCTACCCGAACACCCCCTAATCCAGGACTCCCTCAGTAGCCCCCGAACCAGGCTTCAATGATGATGAGTCCGGCGCGCAGATTGTTCGGCATTGCAAGGCGGTTTCCTCTCCAAATCTTGTGTACCTGTAAGAATAATGTCCAATTTTTGTAATGTAGTGCTCCTCGGCTTCCACGCCCAATAATGGCCGTCTTCCAAATGTTCAAACGAATGCGAAAAGCCGGGGTGTTTTTACATCCACACCCCTAGCCGTATAAACGAGCCACCTATTTAACGGGATGGGGATTTAGGTCCAAACCACATCTTCTCCTTTCCGCGAGTTATCATCAGAGCGATCCAGCAAAGGTCCATTCCAACATGACCAGCCGTCGCAGCTCCTCCCCTCGCCCCTCCGGTCCTAAACCCGGGGACTGGGAGAGTTGCACCATCCCGCATAGCGAGTTAGCGTCACTTCAGGCCAAGGGATTTCTCCCTCAGGCATACATGGTCCCGGTCCGAGCCGGTCTCGCCACCTATAATGGCGGAAAACAAGCAGAGAGCACCCCCAATCCTTCTAAAGGAGAGCGGGTGTGCCTCGTCCCCTATCTAATAAGGGGACTGGGATTTCCAATTCACCCATTTCTCCGTGGGCTTCTGGAGTTCTACGGCCTCCAGCTGCACAACCTCACGCCCGCCTCCGTATTGCATATTGCGGGTTTCGTCGCCCTTTGCGAGCTATTTTAGGCGTTGAGGCTCATTTCGCGCTGTGGAAGAGGTTATTCTGCCTGGTGCCCCGTTCTAAAGAGGGGTCTATATACCAAGTGGGTGGAGCCGAAGTATGGCGCATCGCCGGGACCGGATACCTATCTGGAACCCCGAAGAAGGCGTCCGAGGACTGGCCTTCGGAATGGTTTTATATAGATGACGTCCCACTACCGGACCATATCCGGGTCGGTCTCCCTGAGTTCAACAGTGCTCCATTGAAGAAACGCTTGAGCTGGCGTTTGCGGAGCTCTCAGAGAGAAAGCGACAGAGACGTCCTTTACCTGATGGGCCGGATAAGACTGTTGGCTCATTCCGGAGTAACCATGATTGGAGTCATGGCCGCATGCATTATGCGGGGGGTGCAGCCACTTCAATATAGAGGCCACCCCATGTGGGATTTCAACGGGGAGGATGACGCCACCCGTTACGGTCGTAAGGGGCCGGCTTCAGCTGCCGCCCTAGTAAAGATCTTATCCTCTTTGTACAAGGGAGAAAAGGAGGAATTCCTCCGCGTCAACCCACGTGCTAGATTCACTATGTACGATCCTCCAAGTTGGGTAAGTGAACAACTGCGCTTGCCCGTTTGTTTTGTACTCCCATGGTTAGATATGTAGTCTAACGAATTCAATGCAGGAACTGCGACAGGTGGTAAAGGATATAAACAGCCGCCCTCCACAACCCGAGGACCAAGAACGGTCCCTCGATCCGAACTCCGAAGAGGACCCGGACATATCGGTGGAGCTTATCGACGGGGTGTTCCATCAGCTAAGCAAGGACAATACCTTGGTAGCCATCACGGCTGATTACCCAGGGTTAATCCCGGCCTCCCGGGTGATAGAAACCGGAGTCTCATTCCCTTGAGAGAGATTCCACTCTCACGTATTCCGGTGTTTCTGACGACAACCATGTTTTGCAGGGGAGATTTCCGAGGCAGGAGGCCGAACCTGCGGCGGCTAGCCAACGAGGGGCCGCAGGGCCCCGTGGGGCAAAAAGGAATGTAGTCCGGACTGAGATGCCGGCGCAAAGGTATAGCGCACCCTCTGCTTCCCTGGTGTTATTCTGTCCGGGCATATTAACATTCGTGCTATCTTCAGAATGAAGAGACCTCGCCGGACTATATCCGGAGAGGTTTCCAATCGCGCCTCCACCAGCCAGGCTCCAACATCTGGCCAGGAAGCGGAGGCGATCACAAGGCGCGCACCGGACGCTCCTCCGATAGAGGATGCGGACAGGCTGTCTGCCACAAATTCTAAAGTGGAGAGTGCCATGAACCACAGGCGTCGCCAGACAGTTCTACGCGACGCTTGTTTCTCCCAAGAGGCTTTATATGCCTTTAATTCGGGAGATGCGTACCTCCGTGCCGCTCAAAATGGTTTAGCCAGAGCCACGGAGCAGTATGTAAAAGACATACGGGTAAGAAAATTTTGGTCAAATATATATATACCCGTAGCCCCTGAGACTTGAAACAGTTAGAGCAACTGATTTAAGGATCATTTAATATTCAGGTTCTTACAGAGAAGAATACTGTACTGTCCCAGGAGCTGGAAAAGTGCAAGGCCCAACTAGAGGCCGCACTAGCCGCAGTAGGGGAGTCCAAAGAGACCCCCTCAGGTAAGATACACTTCGAAAGATTAGTATTGTGCGGTGTGGGTGCAAATCTGACAAATCATGTTGCAGATGGCGCCGGACTCGATCCGGAAAAGCAACAACTCTTACGCCGGCTAAAGGCCGGTGAGAGTACGTTGACAAAGGTGAGGCGAGAGAAGAATGATATTCAGGATGCCAACACCAGGCTGGACGTGGAACTTAAAGATGTTCGTGGCCAGCTGTCGGACTCCATGAAGGAGAATCAGCGGCTTTGACGCGGCATATTTAGTAAGTGCTTGGACGAACTTTGAAAAAAGAGTTCCGCGAGGAAGTCGACTAACAGAGTAATGTCTGTAGGTATGCTCATAGGTCGTCCTGTAGAGGAGATGCCCGGTTCTACGGGTGACCTTCTTCCCGAACTCATGCAACTGCACGAGCGAATTCGGCAGGTGATGCGAGGTGTTGCCCAAGCCTTATGGCCTGCCCACTCCATGCCCGAGGGCCTTGGAGAGCTTGCGGAGAAGCTGAAGGGAGCTCGGCGGCGCTTCCGGTTGTGGAAGATATCGGCCTACCGACAAGGCGCTAGGGAAGCCTGGGCCATGGTGAAGACCCGTTTTACGAAGTCTGACCCAAACCACATGGCCGAGGTCGGACCAGTGGGGCCTGACGGGAAGGAGATCCCTGTGAGCTTAGTATGCGGCCAAGTAGAGTTGGCCGCGAAGTATTCCCAGCAGGACTGTAAATTAGACAGCCTGTTAGATGGTATAGAAGAGGAATACAATCAGTCAGAATGACTATGTAATTTTGAATTGACATGTGTAATGCCTTCTAGCCGGATTGTAGATCGTTTGTCGTTGCCGACCTTTTCGCTTCAACCTCGGGACCTGATGGTCCGGAGTGTGTCCGAATACCATAGCGGTTATATAAGAACCGTGGTATGCGTGGAGACCAGGCGTAGGGGTCATTAGTGCTTTATCAGACAAGTGCCCAACTAGTTATGTTATATTACATGGTTAGTAAGAAACATCTTCCAGAGAGAATAGTTTCGTTAGGGGTTCCTTTCGCTGGGAGGCATGCCCTGAAGTGCATGTCCGGACTGCGTAGAAAGACGCAAAAAAAGCATCTAGGGGCGCATAGAATGAGTAAAAAGATCATCTTTTATCTCACCGACCGAATATTCCATTAAGAACACTAGCTTTCGGCTTCACCCAGTCTGAGGTACACATCCAGCTGACCCGGTAGTAACAATCACAGAGGTGCTCCCTTTACCGCCTAGACGAACAATCGGGAACGTAGGGGTAAGCACAGGAGCCAGGCAACCCAGGTTGGCCAAAACTTAAGTCATATCGATGCATATAATGGTGAAAAAAGGGTACATGCGGAAGTTTGAGGCATGTGTTGGGCGTGAAGCCCGTATAAATAAGCTTCTGTTAAATAAGCCCCCCGGTTTAATGAGCGCGAGTGGCGCATCACTAGATGAGCCTTTAAGGGCTATAAAAGAAAAGAGGGGAAGGAGAGAAATGTAAGACAGAAAAAATGCAAAAAATGGACAGAGGAAGGAGACGAACACAGAGTCCGGCGCTAGGCATAGAATCTTCGGAGACGGGTGGCGTTCCACGGGTTCGGCTCGAGTCGGTTATCCGACGCATCTTGCAGGCGGTACGCCCCGCCAGTCAGGACTTGGTCGATTATGAATGGACCTTCCCACTTGGGCTTGAGTTTGTCCTTTTTCTTATCCGGCAGGCGTAGAACTAGTTCGCCAACATTGTAATTTTTGGCCCGTACTTCTCTGCTTTGATATCTTTGGGCTTGCTGTTGATAAAATGCGGAATGGGCTTTTGCCACGTCAAGCTCCTCCTCCAGGGCGTCCAAGTTGTCCCGCCGATCGAGCTCGGCTTCTCTTTCTTCGTACATGCGCACTCTAGGTGAGTCATGAATTATGTCGCGGAGCAGAACTGCCTCTCCGCCGCACACCATAAAAATGGTGTGTATCCGGTGGTGCGATTTGGCGTGGTCCGCAGCCCCCATAGCACGGAGTCGAGCTCCTCTACCCAGTGCGTGTTAGATTCCTTGAGGGACCGCACCAGTCTGGGTTTAATGCCGCTCATGATAACACCATTTGCACGTTCGACCTGGCCGTTGGTTTGTGGGTGATAGACGGAAGCATAATCGAGCTTGATTCCCATGTTTTTGCACCAGAGTTTTACCTCGTCGGCGGTAAAGTTTGTACCGTTACCGGTTATGATGCTGTGGGGGACGCCATAATGGTGTACAACCCCGGATATGAAGTCTATCACAGGTCCGGATTCGGCCGTTTTGACAGGCTTGGCTTCTATCCATTTGGTGAATTTATCCACCATGACCAGTAAGTATTTTTTCCTATAGGTCCCACCTTTAAGGGGTCCGACCATGTCAAGCCCCCAGACCGCAAAAGGCCAGGTGATGGGTATAGTTTGGAGTGCGGTGGGTGGCATATGGCTTTGGTTGGCAAAAAGTTGGCAACCAGCGCATCGTTGGACTAGGTCCTGAGCGTCTGCCCGGGCTGCCGGCCAATAAAAGCCTGTACGGAAGGCCTTGCTAACAAGGGACCGAGCAGCGGCGTGGTGACCACCGAGTTTGGCATGAATTTCAGCGAGAAGGTTCCGCCCTTCCTCTTCGGAGATCCACCTTTGAAGGACTCCGGTAGTGCTTTTCTTATAAAGCTCTCCCTCATGGACTCTATAGGCTTTAGATCGCCGCACTATGTAGCGGGCCTTGTTTTGGTCCTCTGGGAGTTCCTGCCTAGTAAGGTAGGCTAGGAATGGTTCTGTCCACGGGGCGATGACCGCCATTATTACGTGGGCTGAAGGTGTAATTTCATTGGCAGAGCTTCCAATTGTGTCAGATTGTTCGGCGTCGAGTGGTGCGGCTGGGTCCGGGCTGTTATTTGCGGGTTCCCCCTCCCATGCTACGGATGGCTTGAACAATCTTTCCAAAAAGATGTTGGGGGGACTGCATCGCGTCTTACTCTGATGCGTGCCAGGACGTCCGCTGCTTGATTGTTTTCTCGGGCTATATGGTGAAACTCCAGCCCTTCGAACCGAGCTGACATTTTTAGGACGGCGTTGCAGTAAGCTGCCATTTTTGGGTCCTTGGCGTCGAAGTCTCCATTTATTTGGGATATCGCGAGGTTTGAATCCCCGCGTACCTCTAGGCGCTGGTGTAGGATCTAGAAGTAGATGTGTCTAGAGGGGGGGGGGTGATTAGACACTTAGTGCTAAAGTTGCAATTTTTAGGCCTTTTGGTTTGAGTGGAGTTTTAGGCACAATTTCAACATACACAATACATATCAAGCAAGCATGCAAAGAGTATATGAGCAGCGGAATGTAAAGCATGCAACTTGCAAGAATGTAAGGGGAAGGGTTTGGAGAATTCAAACGCAATTGGAGACACGGATGTTTTTCCCGTGGTTCGGATAGGTGGTGCTATCCTACATCCACGTTGATGGAGACTTCAACCCACGAAGGGTAACGGTTGCGCGAGTCCACGGAGGGCTCCACCCACGAAGGGTAATGGTTGCGCGAGTCCACAGAGGGCTCCACCCACGAAGGGTCCACGAAGAAGCAACCACCCACAAAGGGTCCACGAAGTAGCAACCTTGTCTATCCCACCATGGCCATCACCCACGAAGGACTTGCCTCACTAGCGGTAGATCTTCACGAAGTAGGCGATCTCCTTGCCCTTACAAACTCCTTGGTTCAACTCCACAATCTTGTCGGAGGCTCCCAAGTGACACCTAGCCAATCTAGGAGACACCACTCTCCAAGAAGTAACAAATGGTGTGTAGGTAATGAACTCCTTGCTCTTGTGCTTCAAATGATAGTCTCCCCAACACTCAATTCTCTCCCATAGGATTTGGATCTGGTGGAAAGAAGATTTGAGTGGAAAGCAACTTGGGGAAGGCTAGAGATCAAGATTCATATGGTAGGAATGGAATATCTTGGCCTCAACACATGAGTAGGTAGTTCTCTCTCAGAAATAGGATGCTGGAAGTGTAGGCTTAGTCTGATGGCTCTCTCCACGAATGAAGAGGAGGTGGAGGGGTATATATAGCCTCCACACAAAATCCAACCGTTACACACAGTTTTCCAATCTCGGTGGGACCGAATCAACAAACTCGGTCGGACCGAAAAGGTAAACCTAGTGACCGTTAGAGATTTTCGGTGGGACTGACATGCAACTCGGTAGGACCGATATGGTTAGGGTTTGGGCATAACATAATCTCGGTGAGACCGATTACACAAACTCGGTGAGACCGAGTTTGGTAATAAGCTAACCAGAGAGTTGGTCAGGTAAACTCAGTGGGACCGATTTGCTCTTTCGGTGAGACCGAAAAGTTACAAAAAGGAAACATAGAGTTTACATTGCAATCTCGGTGGGGCCGATTGCATATCTCGGTGGGACCGAAAATATTGCAATAGGTAACAGAGAGTTTGCAAGCCCATCTCGGTGAGACCGAGATCCCTATCGGTAGAACCGAATTGCTAGGGTTTGGCAGTGGCTTATGACAAGTGAAACTCGGTGGTGCCGGATAGAAAGAATCGGTAGGACCGAGTTTGGCTTAGGGTTTAGGTCATATGTGGATATGGGAAAGTAGTTGAGGGTTTTGGAGCATATCACTAAGCACATGAAGCAAGAGGCTCATTAAGCAACACCTCATCCCTCCTTGATAGTATTGGCTTTTCCTATGGACTCAATGTGATCTTGGATCACTAAAATGTAAAATGAAGAGTCTTGAGTTTGAAGCTTTAGCCAATCCTTTGTCCTTAGCATCTTGAAGGAGTTCCCACAACCTTTAGTCCATGCCACTCCATTGTTGAACTTATCTGAAACATGCTAGATAGAAATGTTAGTCCAACAAGAGATATGTTGTCATCAATTATCAAAACCACCTAGGGAGCACTTGTGCTTTCAATCTCCCCCTTTTTGGTAATTGATGGCAACATACATCAAAGCTTTAGATAATGATATAAAGAACAACAAGTAAAGCTTTGGAAGGACATGCAACAAGCATAGGCTCCCCCTACATGTATGCACTCATGTAAATATGAAATATAGAGGCATGTGAGAGCATAACCATGACAGAGTAGGCAATGTGTTACATGTATCTTGGCCATATGCATCAGAGCAAAAGACTATCAAGGAAAATACCTTCATGCTCATGAGTCCTTCTTGCAAATAGTATGTACATAAGCAAGAACTCCTCATACTCATGATTTTGATGCATATACTTACCTTGTGGTCTTGAGTTGACTTAGGATGGAATGAACCTGCACAAACAAAGTTAGATAACACAGGTACATCCACTAGCCAGAGCAAACAAAAGAAACCACAAGAATACCAAGACTGGGATGACATGTAGAGAGTGAGTACAAGGTACCACATTGGATTCAACATGTCCCCAAGAGTAAAGATATGCAATGAATTTGACTGATTTCTTTCCCTTAGGTGTCTTGCTCCCCCTGAATCTTACATGGGATATTGGGAGAAGATAAGGAACAGAAAATCAGAGCTGAAAGATACAAATGAACATGTCTTTCCCCCTAAAAAGACATGTGACATCTCTCCTCTTGAACATCAAGCATCAAGCATCTGGGATCCTTGAGTATTCTCTCCCCTGGAAGTCTCTCTCCCCCCCTTAACACTTTCTCTCTTGTAGGTTTGGTCCTTGAGACTTTTTCTCTCCCTTGATGTGATCTCTCTCTCCTACAAGCTTTGATGTGATCTCTCTCTCCCCCTTTGACATCAATTTCCAAGAAGGGCTTTCTGGAATCCGTCGTATAGGTTTGGTCCTTGAGACTCAGCACAAAGCAATGGATAAAACTGTGATGCTTGTAGAGGACAAGATTCATTGAGTAGAGCTGGATCAGAAGAAATATAGAACAAGTGGCAAGCTATTTTTCCTGTTGCGAAGTCGGTGGCACCGAGTGGTATGTTTTGGTGGCACCGAAAAGATTCGGTTGGACCGAAAATTACAAGTCGGTGAAACCGAGTTCTCACAGAGAAAAACACTTGTCACCTCAGCTCACTAGACATGTAGGATCTCACAAAGATTTGCAATGAATTACCTGAAGGATTTGCAAGGAATTGAATGCAGAAAATGCAGAACAAAAACAAAGAGAAAAGAGAAGAAACTGAAAGATCTAGATGAAGGTTTTTTTGAAAAAGAGAAAGAAAATAAACATGCATGAGACAAATGCAATAACACAGAAAAGAACACAAGAGAACTTCATCTAGAGTTGGGCGGTGACATAGTCACCTATGTTAGAGTATATTGACTTAGGAGTCAAGTGAGAACACTTGATCATAGGTCATACTCATCGTTTAAGCTCAAAATGGGGTTACCATTTTTCGTTTACGCATCTTGATGTATTCACATCTTGTTGAGTTGCTTTGACTCATGTCTTGGAGTAAAGCTTCTCTAAGATGGAATAACATACCTTGGGTGGTGGTGTGGTTCTTGCTCATGTAGTTGAACTTGTGTGGGTGCTCAAGGTTGATGTAGCTCATCAAGAGTTGGGAGCACCACTTGGAGTTTGAGTTCATCTACCTACATGGGTTAGTTCTTGCAAGGAAGAGCACTTGTGTATCCAAAAATGACAATCATGAAGCTCAACATAGAATTTGTCAAAGGATATGTTTGAATGGCTTTGTGCTTCCTTGTCTTCAACCACCATTGTGTAGAGTCTTGGTGATGTAGAGATTGCTCAAGATGTGAGTGAGTCGCAATCTCATGGAATTAGATTCAACCAAGCACCTACATGGGTTAGACAACATGCAAGGTACAAATATATCCAAGACATAAGATAGTTATCATAAGAGATATATCATGGATTAGTCATAAGCTCATGTCTTGCATGTATCCAATGGAGTTTCTACTCCAAGTTCGAAGCATCAATGATGTTCAATTCACCTCTCAACCTGCAAAATACTTTCTCATCAAGAGGTTTAGTAAATATATCCGCTAATTGCTTATCGGTGGGAACGTGCTTAAGATTAATGTCACCCTTAGCAACATGATCTCGAATGAAATGATGACGAACTTCAATATGCTTAGTTCGAGAATGTTGTACAGGATTATGACCAATTTTGATAGCACTTTCATTGTCACAAAGCAGTGGAACATGTTTCACATAGATCCCATAATCTTTAAGAGTTTGGGTCATCCAAAGTAATTGAGTACAACATGAACTAGCGGCAATGTATTCCGCTTCGGCGGTGGATAAGGATACCGAGTTTTGTTTCTTGGAAGACCAAGACACAAGAGACTACGAAGAAATTGACAAGTACCTGAAGTGGACTTTCTATCAACCTTGTCTCCGGCATAATCCGAGTCGGAATAGCCAACAAGATCAAAAGAAGACCTCTTAGGATACCAAATGCCAAAATTTGGTGTATGGATTAAATATCTCACTATCCTTTTCACAGCCTTAAGATGACATTCTTTAGGAGCAGCTTGATATCGTGCACACATGCACACACTTAGCATAATATCGGGACGTGAAGCACATAGGTATAACAATGAACCAATCATAGAGCGATAAACCTTTTGATCAACCGGTTCACCATCTTTGGTCAAATCATTATGTCCACTAGTAGGCATGGGTGTAGTCATACCTTTGCATTCTTGCATATTGAACTTCTTGAATAAGTCCTTGGTGTACTTCGTTTGAGAGACAAATGTACCTTCCTTAGTTTGCTTGATTTGCAAACCGAGAAAGAATTTGAGTTCACTCATCATAGACATCTCAAACTTCTCTGACATTAGCTTTCCAAACTTTTCACTAAAGAGAGGGTTAGTTGAACCAAATATGATAGCATCAACATAAATTTGGCATACAAATAGTTCTCCATTAACCCTTTTAGTAAAAGAGTAGAATCAATTTTACCAATTTCAAAACCACTTGCAATAAGGAACTTGGTCAAGCATTTATACCATGCTCTAAGAGCTTGTTTAAGACCATAAAGAGCTTTGTGAAGTTTGTAAATATGATTAGGTTTCTTAGGATTGACAAAGCCGGGAGGTTGTTTGACATAAACTTCCTCCTCTATTTCACCATTTAGAAAAGCACTTTTAATGTCCATTTGGTACAAGGTGATATTATGGTGATTAGCATAGGCAAGTAAGATGCGAATGGACTCAAGTCTAGCAACGGGAGCATATGTCTCACCATAGTCCATACCTTCGACTTGTGTGTACCCTTGGGCGACGAGACATGCTTTGTTGCGAACCACTTGTCCATCTTCATCTTGCTTGTTGCGAAACACCCATTTGGTACCAATGATGTTGTGGTTGTTGTCGGGCTTCTCAACCAATGTCCAAACTTGGTTTCTCTCAAAATTGTGTAGCTCTTCATGCATAGCTTTTATCCAATCCGGATCTTCCAATGCTTCTTCAACCTTCATAGGTTCAATGCTAGAGATGAATGAATAGTTTTCACAAAAGTTAGCTAAACGAGTTTTTGAGCGAGTGATTCTCTCGATTTGTATATCATTGAGGATTTGCTCGACGGGATGATCTTTGGCAATTCTTGCTCGAACTCGTGAGAGCTTTTGCTTGGGTCTTCGTTGAACATCTTCTTCATCTTGTTCTTCTTCTTGGCCTTCTTCATTGTTGACGTCGTCGTTCTCTTGTCGTGGTGGAGAAAGAGGTTGTTGACGTTCGTCTTGATGCATTTCCTTGTCTTCTTCATCTTGGTGTGTCCCACTTGTGGATGCTTCCGTGTCGATTCTTGGTTCACCTTGTCGTGAAGTAGAAGCTTCCACTTGGACGGATGAAGTACTCTCCTTCACCTCCGTTGGACGAATTTTGCCAATGGACAAGTCTTGGATTGCTTCTGAAGGGTCTTTGTCTCCTACATCAATTGGCAATTGCTCTACTTGCGAGCCATTAGATTCATCAAACTTCACATCTACCATCTCTTCAACCTTTCGGGTGAAATTGTTGTAGACACGGTAAGTGTGAGAGTTTGAGCCATAACCAAGTAGAAAACCTTCATGAGATTTAGGAGCAAACTTTGAACGACGATGCTTATCAAGAATGTAGCACTTTGAGCCGAATACTCGAAAGTATCCAACTTGGGGTTTGTTACCGGTGAGAAGCTCGTATGCCGTCTTGCCGAGTAGCTTGTGAAGATATAAGCGATTTGTTGCGTGACAAGCTGTCTCAACCGCTTCTGCCCAAAAGTGCTTCGACGTCTTGTATTCATCAAGCATCGTTCTTGCCATTTTGATGAGCGTCCGGTTCTTCCTCTCAACAACTCCATTTTGTTGATGTGTGTACGTAGCCAAGAACTCGTGTGAAATCCCTTCTTCGTCAAGAAAGGTGTCCACATTTGTGTTCTTGAACTCCGTTCCATTGTCACTCTGAACCTTCTTGATCTTCACGTCAAACTGATTTTGGGCCTTCCTAGCGAAGTTTCTGAAGATCTTCTGGACCTGCGACTTGTCATTAAGAAAGAACACCCACGTAAATCTTGAAAAATCATCAACTATAACTAGACCAAAAGAATTTCCATCGAGACTCTTGTAGGCGTTGGGACCAAAAAGATCCATATGAAGTAGCTCGAGTGGCCTTCTTGTGGTCATGATGTTCTTCACGGGATGCCTTCCTCCAACCTGTTTACCTGCTTGAGAAGCACTGCAAAGTCTATCCTTATCAAATATGACATCGTTAACTCCAAGGATATGATTTCCTTTAGTAAGCTTGTCAAGGTTTCTCATGCCAACATGACCTAGTCGTCTATGCCACAACCAACCTTTTGAGGATTTAGCAACAAAGCAAGTTTTAGGTTGTGCCTTTTTAGAGAAATCGACAATGTAAAGATCACCTCTACGCATACCGGTAAAGACCATTTTATGATTGTCTCGACGAAATACTTGGCAATCTACCTCAGTAAATAGGACATTCAAACCGAAATCAGCAAGTCTAGATACTGAAAGTAATTTGTAGCCGAGAGATTCAACGAGCATGACATTTTGAATGGAACTATCATGTGAGATGGCCACCTTACCAAGGCCAACCACTTTACCCTTTGAATTATCACCAAAGGTGACATATTTTCGAGGGCCGTCATTTTCAGCAAGCTCACGAAACATCTCTTCATCTCCGGTCATATGATCAGTACATCCACTATCAAGAACCCATTCCTTTCCTCTTGATTCATATCCCCGAAGATTTGCCATAAGACCAAAATGTCTCATTGCATCATCAAGATCAAAGTCACTATCATCATCATCATCATCATAGTATCCATGTTCATCATGATCTTGTGACTCATCATTTCCTAGAGAGGGTAATTCATTAGATAAATGATCATCAAAGTGGTCACTTTTATGAATTCTTATAGCTTCGAATATAATATCACTAATGATTCCAACATCTCCTTTAGCATGCTTGAGATTGGTAAGTTCAAATAGACAATTACCAAAACTAGGATCACTAGAGTTCATCTTACTCAAGGCAATAGATTTATGGAGAATTTCATCCAAATTTTTCAAGGAATGACCGGGAAATCGTTTCTCAAGAAATTTCCATATAGTATAGGCACAATTAAGAGTAGGCAAACTAGCAATCAAATTTTTGGGCAATCCTCTAATGATGAGCTCAATAGTTCTAAGATTGCGAATCATGTCAATATCTTCATCTAGGGTAGGATGCAAAGGATCAATATGAGGTGCACAAGGACTAGCAATATACTTGTTCAAATGATATTGATTGAAGATTACAAGCATCTCATTTTTCCACTCGTGAAAATACTCTCCATCAAGAATAGGCACTCTATGTCTAAGACTCCCTAAGGTAGACACATCCATCTTCCTCCAATGGTGATTAAACCAAGGCAATGGAGACTAAAGCTCTGATACCACTTGTAGGATCTAGAAGTAGATGTGTCTAGAGGGGGCGGGGGGTGATTAGACACTTAGTGCTAAAGTTGCAATTTTTAGGCCCTTTTGGTTTGAGTGGAGTTTTAGGCACAATTTCAACATACACAATACATATCAAGCAAGCATGCAAAGAGTATATGAGCAGCGGAATGTAAAGCATGCAACTTGCAAGAATGTAAGGGGAAGGGTTTGGAGAATTCAAACGCAATTGGAGACACGGATGTTTTTCCCGTGGTTCGGATAGGTGGTGCTATCCTACATCCACGTTGATGGAGACTTCAACCCATGAAGGGTAACGGTTGCGCGAGTCCACGGAGGGCTCCACCCACGAAGGGTAATGGTTGCGCGAGTCCACGGAGGGCTCCACCCACGAAGGGTCCACAAAGAAGCAACCACCCACAAAGGGTCCACGAAGTAGCAACCTTGTCTATCCCACCATGGCCATCACCCACGAAGGACTTGCCTCACTAGCGGTAGATCTTCACGAAGTAGGCGATCTCCTTGCCCTTACAAACTCCTTGGTTCAACTCCACAATCTTGTCGGAGGCTCCCAAGTGACACCTAGCCAATCTAGGAGACACCACTCTCCAAGAAGTAACAAATGGTGTGTAGGTAATGAACTCCTTGCTCTTGTGCTTCAAATGATAGTCTCCCCAACACTCAACTCTCTCTCATAGGATTTGGATCTGGTGGAAAGAAGATTTGAGTGGAAAGCAACTTGGGGAAGGCTAGAGAACAAGATTCATATGGTAGCAATGGAATATCTTGGCCTCAACACATGAGTTGGTAGTTCTCTCTCAGAAATAGGATGCTGGAAGTGTAGGCTTAGTCTGATGGCTCTCTCCACGAATGAAGAGGAGGTGGAGGGGTATATATAGCCTCCACACAAAATCCAACCGTTACACACAGTTTTCCAATCTTGGTGGGACCGAATCAACAAACTCGGTCGGACCGAAAAGGTAAACCTAGTGACCGTTAGAGATTTTCGGTGGGACTGACATGCAACTCGGTAGGACCGATATGGTTAGGGTTTGGGCATAACGTAATCACGGTGAGACCGATTACACAAACTCGGTGAGACCGAGTTTGGTAATAAGCTAACCAGAGAGTTGGTCAGGTAAACTCGGTGGGACCGATTTGCTCTTTCGGTGAGACCGAAAAGTTATAAAAAGGAAACATAGAGTTTACATTGCAATCTCGGTGGGGCCGATTGCATATCTCGGTGGGACCTAAAATATTGCAATAGGTAACAGAGAGTTTGCAAGCCCATCTCGGTGAGACCGAGATCCCTATCGGTAGAACCGAATTGCTAGGGTTTGGCAGTGGCTTATGACAAGTGAAACTCGGTGGCGCCGGATAGAAAGAATCGGTAGGACCGAGTTTGGCTTAGGGTTTAGGTCATATGTGGATATGGGAAAGTAGTTGAGGGTTTTGGAGCATATCACTAAGCACATGAAGCAAGAGGCTCATTAAGCAACACCTCATCCCTCCTTGATAGTATTGGCTTTTCCTATGGACTCAATGTGATCTTGGATCACTAAAATATAAAATGAAGAGTCTTGAGTTTGAAGCTTTAGCCAATCCTTTGTCCTTAGCATCTTGAAGGAGTTCCCACAACCTTTAGTCCATGCCACTCCATTGTTGAACTTATCTGAAACATGCTAGATAGAAATGTTAGTCCAACAAGAGATATGTTGTCATCAATTATCAAAACCACCTAGGGAGCACTTGTGCTTTCAGCTGGATACTGCTATCCGGAGGCCATGTAGGAGGGCCTCATATTCGGCTGCATTGTTGGAATCCATGTACATGATCTGGAGCACATATTGGACTGTGTCTCCTGTGGGGGACGTCAGGACGACGCCAGCCCCCAGTCCGGCCAACATTTTGGAGCCGTCGAAATGCATAATCCAGTTTGAATATCTGTCGTACTCTTTAGGGAGCTCGGCCTCCGTCCATTCTGCGACGAAGTCGGCCAAAACTTGCGATTTAATAGCTCGCCGTGGCTTATAGGTTATATCGAACGGTAGAAGCTCGATGGACCATTTTGCAATCCGGCCCGTTGCGTCGCGGTTGTTGATAATATCGTTGAGTGGTGCTTCCGAGGCTACTGTTATGGAACACTCTTGAAAGTAGTGTCGTAGCTTCCGGGATGCCATGAATACCGCGTATGCAATCTTTTGATAATGTGGGTACCGTGATTTGCATGGAGTGAGGACAGTGGATACGTAGTAGACCGGCCTTTGAAGGGGGAATTTGTGTCCATCCGTTTCCCGCTCGAAAACGAGTATTGCGCTGACAACTTGATGTGTTGCTGCAATGTACAATAACATTGGTTCGCCGGTGTTCGGCACGGCCAGGACTGGGTTTGTTGCCAATATGGCTTTTATTTCATCAAGTCCGGCCGTGGCGGCCTCCGTCCACTCGAAGTGTTCGGTGCGCCGAAGGAGGCGATAGAGGGGTAGTGCCTTTTCTCCCAAGCGGGAGATGAAGCGACTTAAAGCCGCCACGCATCCGGTTAATTTTTGTCTTTGTTTGAGGTCCTTTGGGATATCCAATTGTGACAAAGCTCGGATCTTGGCTGGATTTGCTTCAATTCCTCTACCGGATACAATGAAGCCCAAGAGCTTTCCGGCTGGAACGCTGAAGATGCATTTTTCTGGGTTGAGCTTGATGTCATATTTTCGGAGGTTATCGAATGTAAGCCTCAAGTCGTCTACTAGAGATTCGACATGTCTTGATTTGATGACCACATCGTCCACATACGCCTCCACTATTTTGCCGATATGATTTGCCAGACATGTCTGGATCATGCACAGATATGTTGCGCCGGCGTTTTTTATCCTGAAGGGCATTGTGTTGAAGCAGAATGGGCCGTATGGTGTGATGAATGCTGTTGCAGCTTGGTCTGATTCTGCCATCTTGATTTGATGGTAACCGGAGTATGCGTCGAGGAAACACAACAAATCGTGTCCTGCGGTGGCATCGATAATTTGGTCGATGCGGGGGAGGGGGAAGGGATCCTTTGGGCAAGCCTTGTTAAGGTCTTTAAAGTCGACACACAGGCACCAGGATTTGTCCTTCTTTGGTACCATCACTAGGTTTGCTAGCCAGTCCGGATGTTTTATGTCTCTGATGAATCCGTCCTCCAATAGCTTGGCTAGCTCCTCTCCCATAGCCTGTCTCTTGGGTTCGGAAAAACGCCGAAGGGCTTGTTTGACAGGTTTAAATCCTTTTAGGATATTTAAGCTGTGTTCGGCCAGCCTGCGTGGGATCCCTGGCATGTCTGAAGGGTGCCAGGCGAAGATGTCCCAGTTCTCTCGTAGGAACTCTCGTAGTGCGGTGTTTGCATCAGGGTTCAGTCGTGCCCCGATTGAAGCTGTTTTATTGGGGTCCGTTGGATGGACCTGGAATTTGACTATTTCATCGGCTGGCTTGAAGGATGTGGATTTGGATCTTTTATCGAGTATCACATCATCCCTGTTAACTGTGGAGCGCAGTGCAGTCAGTTCCTCGGCCACTAAGGCTTCGGATAGCGCCTCAAGGTCTAATGCGGCCGTCTTGTTTTCGGCGCGGAGTGCTATGTCTGGATCACTAGCTAGAGTGATAATTCCATTCGGGCCGGGCATCTTAAGCTTCATGTACCCGTAATGGGGTATTGCTTGGAAGATTGTGAATGCTTCTCGCCCTAGTAAAGCGTTATATCCGCTCTTAAACGGGGCCACCTGAAACGTGACTTCTTCGGACCTGTAATTATCCGGCGTGCCGAACACCACATCTAGTGTGATTTTTCCTGTGCAGCACGCTTCCCGACTAGGGATTATTCCTCTAAAGGTTGTGTTGCTTCGCTCAATGCGGTTCCATTCTATTTCCATTTTTTGAAGGGTTTCCTCATAAATGAGGTTCAGTCCGCTGCCTCCATCCATGAGCACCTTGGTGAGGCGAAAGCTGTCCACTATGGGACTGAGGACCAATGCGGCTGGTGCTCGGGCTGTTCGGAATCTAGGTTCATCACTTGCGTTGAAGGTAATAGCAGTGTCGCTCCATGGATTTATTGTTGCAACTTGATAGACTTTGGCGAGGCTGCGGAGTGTTCTTTTTCGCATATTGTTTGATGCGAAAGTCTCAAAGACTGTGAGAACGGTACTGGTGTCCTTGGGGTGGCTTTCTGCGGCCTCCAGAATTAAGAGGTCCTTGCCAATTTTGGCCACCTGCTGGAGTATCCAACATGCTCTAAGGCTGTGAGTTGGTGTGGCGTCCTCTGTACTGTGAATTCTACAGGGTCCATCAAGCCACCTTTCCAGTACGGTTCCATTCCCTATAGAGGGTTTTGGTTTTTTGGTGTTTATCCCGGGTGTCCTATGATGATGCACCCTCTTAGTTCGGACGGGATTACTATTCAAGGCCGGATTATCCCAAAACTTTATTTCGGTTTTCCAGGCGCTTTCCATCGCACAGTATTTTTGTACTATGGACGCCAAGTCAGCGAAGCGTGTAATATCACGACGACTTACGGCGTTAAGGATTCCCTCGTCCGTGCAATTACTGCAGAAAATTGAGATTGCGTCTCCCTCGCGGCAATCCTTGATCCTGTTCATAACCAGGAGGAATCTGGCCCAGTAATGATGTACTGTTTCCTCGGTCCTCTGCCTGATTTGGGAGAGATCGCTTATGTTTGGGTGGGCGGGTGTCGTTGAATCTGAAACCTCGCCCAATCCAAGAATCGGAGGCCGAAGAGTTTCCGAACTCCGAATTTCGGATTCTTGGATGTTTTCCAACGAATCTAGCCCGTTGCCTGATCCTAAGCTCAGGTCTTGAGTTACATCCTCCTCTCCGCGGGTATCCGGCTTGGAGGAGTCGGGAATTCGGACGTAGCTAGTCCTTAAAATAGATGAAGGGTCGCCGCACTGCGCCTCTACCACGGCAACGTGGTGGGTGACTTGGGGAGAGTTAATTTCTCTTAGATCGGGTTTAAGCCCAACCTGGTCGTAATCCGTAGCGACCCCCAGGGCGGCGATGTGATCCAAGAGCTCATTTACGGAAGAGAGCTCCATTGGATCTAGCTGCTCGACGAGCTCCGAGCTGACGTGTAGGTTGCTTTTGATGACCCGAGAGGTCACCGTCGGCGCAACAGCCGAACAGGCGGTCATGAGGAAACCACCTAGCCGGAGGGTTTGGCCGACAACCAAGGCTCCCTTAGCAACGGCGCCGTCTTTAAAGACGGGAGGAGGCATCCTTCCAGATTGTGACGGCATAGAGGAACTCTCAATGAAAGCACCAATGTCGGTGTCAAAACCGGCGGATCTCGGGTAGGGGGTCCCGAACTGTGCGTCAAGGCCGGATGGTATCAGGAGACAAGGGACAAGGTGTTTTTTCCCAGGTTCGGGCCCTCTCGATGGAGGTAATACCCTACTCCTGCTTGATTAATATGGATGATATGGGTAGTACAAGAGTAGATCTACCACGAGATCAAGGAGGCTAAACCCTAGCAGCTAGCCTATGGTATGATTGTTGTGTATGGAGTTGATTGCCTACGGACTACAATCCTCCGGTTTATATAGACACCGGATAGGGTTAGGGTTACATAGAGTCGGTTATAATGGTAGGAGATCTTGAATATCCGCAACGCCAAGCTTGCCTTCCACGCCAAGGAAAGTCCCATCTGGACACGGGACGAAGTCTTCAATCTTGTATCTTCATAGTCCAGGAGTCCGGCTGAAGGTATAGTCCGGCTACCCGAACACCCCCTAATCCAGGACTCCCTCAGTTGGTTTTACTCGTAGCTAGTCTCATCTGAGTGTGCCCTGAGAACGAGAGATGTGTAGCTGCTATCGGGATTTGTCGGCACATTCGGGCGGTGTTGCTGGACTTGTTTTACCATTGTCGAGGATGTCTTGTAACCTGGATGCCGAGCCTGATCGGATTGTCTTGTGAGAAGGAATATCCTTCGTTGACCGTGAGAGCTTGTGATGGGCTAAGTTGGGACACCCCTGCAGGGATTTGAACTTTCGAAAGCCATGCCCGCAATTATGGGCAGATGGGAATTTGTTAATGTCCGGTTGTAGAAAACCTGAAGTTGACCTTAATTAAAATACATCAACCACGTGTGTAACCGTGATGGTCTCTTCTCGGCGGAGTCCGGGAAGTGAACACGGTGTTGGAGTAATGCTTGACGTAGGTTGTTCTAGGATCACTTCTTGATCATAGTTGTTCGACCGTGCTTTGCCTTCTCTTCTCGCTCTCATTTGTGTATGTTAGCCACCATATATGCTAGTCGCTTGCTGCAGCTCCACCTCATACCTTTACCTTACCCATAAGATTAAATAGTCTTGATCGCGGGGGTTTGAGATTGCTGAGTCCCCGTGACTCACAGATACTTCCAAAACCAGTTTGCAGGTGCCGAGGAAACCGTGCGGGTGACGCAATCGAGCTCAAGGAGGAGCTCGATGAAGATCTTATCCTTTGTGTTGTTTCGTTCAGTCGATCAGTAGTGGAGCCCAGTCGGGACGATCGGGGATCTGTGTAGCTTTTGGGGTAGTCTTCTTTTATTTTGGTTCCATAGTCGGACCTTGATTGTATCTGGTTGATGTAATGTTTTATTCATGTAATTGTGTGAAGTGGCGATTGTAAGCCAACTATGTATCTCTTTCCCTTATGTATTACATGGGTTGTGTGAATATTACCTCACTTGCGACATTGCTTTCAATGCGGTTATGCCTCTAAGTCGTGCTTCGACACGTGGGAGATATAGCCGCATCGAGGGCGTTACAAGTTGGTATCAGAGCCTTCCCCGACCTTAGGAGCCCCCTACTTGATCGAATCGCTGGCGCTATTGAGTCTAGAAATGTTTTGAGTCTTTTAGGAGTTATATATATATATCAGAGAGTTAGGAATTCTTTTTACTCCTCAGTCCCTTCATCGCTCTGGTAGGCATCCTGACGTAGAATTTTGACTCTTCTCTTCTCAAATTTCACTAAAAAAAATTAGGATCACGCGGGTATCTTGGAATCGTTCCGATGGTTTTGTGACGAGAACATTGTTCTTGGTGCCTCCTGTCATTTAGGGGTTGTGGCAGTGTCCCGGGGAGTTGAGCTCCGAGGTGTTATCGTCACAATTTTATTGTTGCAGTTCTGGAATACCTGAGATTAGTTTCACCGACATCGAAAATCTCTTTTATGCAGTTGTTGGTGAGATAACCTCGACGCCACCCAGTACTGGGGCGGGAGTTTGGGAGTATTGCCATAGCTCGTATAACGGATGCTTTTCGAAGGTTGAGGTAAATGATTTTTGAAGGTTTCTCCGTTATGTGTTGAAGGATGGATACATCTGGATGTAGGATTTGCTAGATTTGGGTGAGATATTATGCTTCCCCTGTATCCCCAACACCTGATTGCATAACCGGAAAGATTCGGGAGTTTCATAAGTGGGAATTCAAGTAGTTCTTAGGATATCTTTCCGTCAGATGTATGATATGAAATTGGGGTTCGACGTCTAGTGGTCCGCCTATCCACGGTTGGTTTTACAGTGGTCTCATTGTGTCTTAGAGAGTCCTTGGCTATGCCGACTCGGGGACTCTTCGTATGTCATGTGCACTGCCTTGTACATGATGGTGTTGTACGATCGAGCCCATGTAGGCCCCACCACGAAAATTTCAGACGAAATCTCTATCATATGTTTGTTCCGGCTTATTTTGCAAGCCAATCCTTCGTTTTGTTTTGAGTTGTGGTATTCGAGTTGCTTCAACGTCAAATGTTGATTCCATACCTTTCCCAAATGGTGTTATCATATTCCTATGTGAATACTAATCCTTCTCGATCATCGAGTTTGTCATTTCAATTTCTTTTCACTGGCGTGTTTCTCTTCAAGTGGATCCGATCATTTCAACATCCGCAAGTTTCAATCTCAGTTTTCGTCAACGGTGTTTGCTTCATCCGTTCCAAGCTGCCTTTGTTTTTTCCCCCCCCCCCCCCCTTTTTTTTCAAGGACTCAGTTTTATTAATCAAATATCCATCTTATGGTTGTGAAGTATCTTCGTTCTTTCCGTCAATGTTCTTAGCCGGTGATTCTCAAGAAGATACTAACGTAGCTTCAAGTTATCATTATTCGTTCTTTTTCTTCCCCAGTGGAACCAATTGAAGCTTTTGGTGTTCATCTTATCCTTTTTCTTCGGGGTAAATACCTTATTATGCCGGTGCACCTCATAATCTTCCACTTCTCGCTATTCAATTGTTCCGGAGTGGTCAAGATATCTCGAGTCTGTTATCTCATTCAAGTCTTTAATTCAACCGGTGCAACATGTCTTTTTAATCATTTCAACGGTGTTTCTTTTGAGTGGGCCCTAACCCATAGGTCTTTTCCCAGGATCTTACCTGACTCTTCTAATTTTCCCGGAGTTATTCTCAAATTCTTTTCTAAAGTTTGACGTAAATGATTTATCATCAGTCAAATTTCTTTCTCCAAGAGCGGTTAAATTCTTTTCATCGTTGGCTCAACCTTTCCATTCTTCATTCCGGAGTGCTTTAATAATTCTTGGTGGTGTTTCTCATCGTCATTCTCAACATTTGAAGACCGAAGAAGATTTTCCCCCTAAATCTTGCTCTTTTCTCTTCAAGATTCATGGCTCTAGCTTCGTGCCATCCTCTCATAATTGGTTTTGATTATGAGAATTCTTTTCACCCACCCGGAGCATTTCATGAGTTATTTCCATTTATTTCCTATGAAGGTCATCTTTTCAAATATTATTCATTCTCAGCTTTCAGCTATCATTATCCAAATCTTACCGGTGCATCATTCAAGTATTCTATAATTAGCTCGTGATCTCTTCGTGCTCATGGATCTAAATTCACTCAAGTATCTTCGTCTCATCTTCTAATTATTTCCAGTGATTTGTACTTTTGCTTTTTCCTTGAACAGTTCTTACGGTGGTTTGCTCAAGATTCTCTTCCATGGTGATCATATCAATTCATTCATTGTTTCAATCCTACCGGTGGTTCGTTGAAGACCTTATAAAGTTATCGATATCTCTCTTAATCCTTTTTCAACGAGAATAAGGAAGTATGCCAAATCCGTTTGCTCATCATCAATTTAAATTGATGAAGGATAAGCATAATGTAATTCTTATTCTTGTTTCTTCCAAGTGATTTCATTCCTTATTCCGGAGGTTAATCAAATTCTCGATTTCATGTGTCTGATCTTTCTTTTCCGGAGTTCCAAACTCTCTCAATTCTTTCTCGCCGTGAAGATCCATCCAATCATTGCAAGGTTTCACCTTGTGTTTTCAACTTCTCTTTCCTTTCGTTTGATCATCCTTTTGTTACCGGAGTTCTTCATGGAGGCTCTACATGATGGTTCATCAAGGATTTAATTCCTTCTCCAAGTTTTTTCATCGAAATTCTTTTCTAAGAAGCTCAAGCATTCTTCATCTTGCAATCCGGAGTGCAATTCTTTCTATCGTATCATTGGAGGTGGTATTATGTCATTCTTGATAATTTGAGTTCATGTTTCATGATCCACATGTTGTCAAGAATGAGATATTTTAAATCCATCAACCTCTGCGTTGGAATTATCTTGGGTTATATTTCACCTAAAGCTTTCCCTAAGGATTGTTGCTATTAATGGTGATAATATATGATCCAAGTTCTTCATCTATCCTCTCGATGAAATAAGTTCTCGTCTCCTTGTTGATATCAATCAAATCTTTTCCGTGGGTGGCAAGTTGTGACCTCATATTGTTGAGAGGCCTTCTATAAGCACATATCAAGCATATCCTTTTCTTTGTTGGTTTTTCCAACAACTCCGTTCGAACCTTCTCCTAAAGATGCCTTTTCAAGCTCTTTTGTGGCAGAAGTTGGCATTTTCTTCTCTTTTCTCCTATTTCAATTACCTATCTTCTATTCTTTCTTCGTCCGGAGGCATTGCGATGTTCTTCATTTCACTCCTCATCTCGGTTTGTCAAGATCATGTTCAATTTCTTCCATTTACAGTCGAAGTGCTGTCCAAATTATATTAGTCTTATTCCTCCTCTATCTTGTTTAACCGGATTGTTGTGCCCGCTGCTCAAGTTCTTTCATTTTTACCAAGCCTTGCATATCTTTCCAACCGGAGTGTTGTTCGAATTGGTTCTTCCTTGCTCCTTTTCCTAGCGGAGTGTTTTCAACTTCGCTCTTTATCGTTGCTTTCTTTCTTTCAATTTGTTCAACCTCTCAAGGCTCGTGGTTTCACTCATTTGTCAAAGAAGCAACTTAGTTTTACCTCTGCTCTTTCTCTTCCGTTTTTCCCTCCGGTGCCATTCTAGATCTCGGGACGAGATCCTCTCGTAGTGGTGGAGTGTTGTAACGCCTCGAGACTGATGTGCCAGGTGTCCTCCAGTTATTCGCTGTTGTTGCCTTGTCATTGCTTGCGTGTCATGCATCTCATATCATGTCATCATGTGCATTTCATTTGCATACATGTTCGTCTCATGCATCCGAGCATTTTCCCCGTTGTCCGTTTTGCAATCCGGCGCTCCTATGTCACAAGGTGTCCCTTTCTACCTCTTTTCGTGTGCGGGTGTTAAACGTTTTCGGATTGTACCGAGACTTGTCATGCGGCCTTGATTTACTGCCGGTAGACCGCCTATCAAGTTTCGTTCCATTTGGACTTCGTTTGATACTCCAACGGTTAACCGAGGGACCAAAAAGGACTCGTATGTGTTGCAGCCCAACACCCCTCCAAAGTGGCCCAAAACCCACCAAAACCCTTTCCATCATCTCGATCGTTCGATCACGATCGCGTGGCCGAAAACCACACCTCATTTGGACTCTCCTAGCTCCCTCTACCTCTATAAATAGATCACCCCCGAAATTCTCGCGCAAAACCCTAGCCCCCTCTCTCCCCTCACACACCGGACATTTTTCCCGCCGACGGACGTGTCCGCCCGCGACGTCCGCCGCCACGTGTTGGGCTGGCATTCGCCCCGCCCGGTGCCCACATCGCTGCGCCGCCCGAGGCCTGCGAGCCCGTGTCCGGCCCCCGCGGCCCGCTCCCTCGCGCCGCCCGCCCGCGCCTCTCTTGCCCGCGCCGGCGAGGTCCTAGCTCCGGCCGCTGCCCGCCATCGCCGCCGACGATGCCGACCCGCCGGACTGCTCCGCCCCGCCTCTTCGTCCCCGGCCGAGCCGCGCCGTTCGCCGCCCGGGCCGGTGCCGGTCGCCGCCGCCCGCCCGTCGCCTCTCCGGCGCCCTGCGCCGCCTCGCCTCACCTACACGCCGCCACCGACCATCGCCGATGCCACCGCCCCCTCGCCGCAGTGCTCGCTGGCCCCCGATCCGGTCCCGACGCCGCCATGCTCCGCCGAGCTCGCCGGAGGAGCTCCGGAGCCACCCGAAGCCGCGTCCGCGCCGCCCCTCGAGCTCCCCGGTCTCCCCGCGCCCGAGCGCCACCGGCTGCCATTGTCTTCACCGTCTCCGGCGAGAGATCCGAGCGCCTCGTCTACAGTGCACCGATCAGATCTGGAATATGAAACCCTAATTCTCGATTGACTTTTCCCTCTCTCTTCATAATTATTGGGCATTTTCATCGCATCATAACTCATCATTCGTGGCTCCGTTTTGAGCGTGTAGCATATCAAAATGTTCGTCTCGACGAGTACATCATTTCATATCATTGCATCATTTTCATTTGAGCTCATCTTGATGCCCGAAATGCTGTTGGAAGAGGGCTATGTGAGGAATTTGTCAGATCTATTTCAACAAATGGCATTTTGTCATTTTTGCCATGATTAATGTGTGCATGCTATGACCCTGAGCTCTACATGTGTTTTGTTATATGCCATGCCATCTTTATAGGGGTGCTTGCCATGTATTTTTGTGATATTTGTGGTGACTAGCACAAGCTTGCGAAGTAGCATAAACAGTAATGCTGATTTCAGGGACTTAGAATTTCACCAAGTCCTTGTCCTGATTTTGTTGTTATGCCATATGTTCATGTTGTTTCCTAGTGATCCGTGCCTCTTTTGAGGATGATCAGTAAGGATGTTTTGTTAATATTGTTGTGCTCTATCCATCCATGTCTTTGTTTCATTTATGGAGCACCCTAGCTTGAGTCAATCGAGCTCTACTTCTGCTATAAAATGATCCTGGCTGGTTGTTGACATGTTTAGCGATTTTGCCGAGGATGTTGCTATTGATCCGTGCATGCTATGGTGTTGTTCTTGCCATGTATAGATCCTATGCCATGTCTTCTTGATGAGTGTATGCTTAGTTTGTCATGCCATGCTTTGTTGTGAGTGCATCGAGCTCGTAAACATGCCTACCCGTTAACTGTTTTGCATGCTTCAGTTTTTCACTAAGTCTGGATCTGTTTACGTTTTTGCTATGTTCACATGCTTGCAATTGTATTTTCTGATCCCTTTTGTCTCAAGGTCACTAAGGGACTTTTGTTAAGTGCTTTGAGTAGCTTCATTCCATGCCTTGCTTTTCCATGTCAAGTTCCTGTAGCATGTAGTTTTCTTGCTCTAAAGTGTGCTTCCTGATGATAAATTCCAGACTTGTGTTAATTTCACTAAGTCTGAAACCTGTTATCATTTGAATCTGTTTATGGATGATTTAGCCGTAGCTCACTGTTCATCTTTTGTCAAGCTTCATGAGTGGATCCCTGCCATGTATTTTGTTGCCATGTTTGAATGCTGTAGCATATTTATCTTGATGCATCTAGATGGCTACTTGCTGATTATCACAGACCGGTGCCATATTTGTTTTGCTTGCCATTTCCAAACCGTGCATCCGTTTCCGGTGATCTTTATATCGATTTCAACCGAAATCACCTCAACTTCCCAGTGGCACTCTTGGATTTCCATGTTGAGGCCAGGTTCCATCGTTCCTTTGCAAATCATGCATATGCATCACATACCGCATCCCGCATATCATACCATGTTCGTGTGTGGTTTGTTTACTATGTTGTGTGCTTCTTTCCGATGTTGCTCCTTCGGGTTGGTTCCGATAACGTCGCGTTTGTGAGGACCCGTTCGTCTACGTCCATTTGTCTTCTTCATGGACTCGTTCTTCTTCCTTGCGGGATTTCAGGCAAGATGACCATACCCTCGAAATCACTTCTATCTTTGCTTGCTAGGTGCTCGCTCTTTTGCTATGCCTAGGCTGCGATACCTACCACTTGCTTATCATGCCTCCCATGTTGTTGAACCAAGCCTCTAACCCACCTTGTCCTAGCAAACCATTGTTTGGCTATATTACCGCTTTGCTCAACCCCTCTTATAGCGTTGTTAGTTGCAGGTGAAGATTGAAGCTTGTTCCATGTTTGGAACATGGATATTCTTGGTGGGACATCACAATATCTCTTATTTAATTAATGCATCTGTATACTTGGTAAAGGGTGGAAGGCTCGGCCTTATGCCTGGTGTTTTGTTCCACTCTTGCCGCCCTAGTTTCCGTCATATCGGTGTTATGTTCCCGGATTTTGCGTTCCTTACGCGGTTGGGTTATAATGGGAACCCCTTGACAGTTTGCCTTGTATAAAACTCCTCCAGCAATGCCCAACCTTGGTTTTACCATTTGCACTAACAACCTACCACCTTCCCTTGGGTTCTGTAGACTCAAGGGTCATCTTTATTTTAACCCCCCCGGGCCAGTGCTTCTCTAAGTGTTGGTCCGAACCGAGCTGCCCGCGGGGCCACCTCGGGGAAACTTTAGGGTTGGTTTTACTCATAGATAGTCTCATCTGAGTGTGCCTTGAGAACGAGATATGTGCAGATCCTATCGGGATTTGTCGGCACATTCGGGCGGTGTTGCTGGACTTGTTTTACCATTGTCGAGGATGTCTTGTAACCTGGATGCCGAGCCTGATCGGATTGTCTTGGGAGAAGGAATATCCTTCGTTGACCGTGAGAGCTTGTGATGGGCTAAGTTGGGACACCCCTGCAGGGATTTGACCTTTCGAAAGTCGTGCCCGCGGTTATGGGCAGATGGGAATTTGTTAATGTCTGGTTGTAGAAAACCTGAAGTTGACCTTAATTAAAATACATCAACCGCGTGTGTAACCGTGATGGTCTCTTCTCGGTGGAGTCCGGGAAGTGAACACGGTGTTGGAGTAATGCTTGACGTAGGTTGTTCTAGGATCACTTCTTGATCATAGTTGTTCGACCGTGCTTTGCCTTCTCTTCTCGCTCTCATTTGTGTATGTTAGCCACCATATATGCTAGTCGCTTGCTGCAGCTCCACCTCATACCTTTACCTTACCCATAAGCTTAAATAGTCTTGATCATGAGGGTTTGAGATTGCTGAGTCCCCGTGACTCACAGATACTTCCAAAACCATTTTGCATGTGCCGATGAAACCGTGAGGGTGATGCAACCGAGCTCAAGGAGGAGCTCGATGAAGATCTTGTCCTTTGTGTTGTTTCGTTCAGTCGATAAGTTGTGGAGCCCAGTCGGGATGATCAGGGATCTATGTAGCTTTTGGGGTACTCTTCTTTTATTTTGGTTCCGTAGTCGGACCTTTGATTGTATCTGGTTGATGTAATGTTTTATTCATGTAATTGTGTGAAGTGGCGATTGTAAGCCAACTATGTATCTCTTTCCCTTATGTATTACATGGGTTGTGTGAAGATTACCTCACTTGTGACATTGCTTTCAATGTGGTTATGCCTCTAAGTCGTGCTTCGACACGTGGGAGATATAGCTGCATCGAGGGTGTTACAGGAAAGCACCTACGTTGTTGAAGGAGGTAGCTAGGTCTGCTCACTGGCCGCGTATGCAACGTGCAGGAGTTCCCGGGGTGATGGCCCATGACCCCTGGGGGCATAGGTTTAGACCGGCGTATTGTTTGGCCGAGGCCGGGCATGACCCAGGAAAGTGTGTCCGGCCGGAGTTAATCGAGCGTGCACATTTGTGTGTATGATTAGTGCACGATTGAATCGAGGGCGTCACATAATGCTACAGCCGTACTAAGCAAAATAAGATGCAAAGGATAAACATCACATGCAATCAAAATATGTGACATGATATGGCCATCATCATCTTGTGCCTTTGATCTCCATCTCCAAAGCACCGTCATGATCTCCATCGTCATCGGCTGGACACCTTGATCTCCATCGTAGCATCGTTGTCGTCTCGCCAACTATTGCTTCTTTGGCTATCGCTACCGCTTAGTGATAATGTAAAGCAATTACATGGCGATTGAATTTCATACAATAAAGCGACAACCATAAGGCTCCTGCCAGTTGCCGATAACTTTTACAAAACATGATCATCTCATACAACAATCTATATCTCATCACGTCTTGACCATATCACATCACAACATTGTAACGCCCCGAGACCGATGTGCCAGGTGTCGTCCAGTTATTCGTTGTTGTTGCTTTGTCATTTCTTGCGTGTCATGCATTGCATATCATGTCATCATGTGCATTTCATTTGCATACATGTTCGTCTCATGCATCCGAGCATTTTCCCCGTTGTCCGTTTTGCATTCCGGTGCTCCGTTCTCCTCCGGTGGTCATTTCTACCTTTCTCTCGTGTGTGGCAATTAAACATTTCCGGATTGGACCGAGACTTGCCAAGCGGCCTTGGTACTACCGGTAGACCGCCTGTCAAGTTTCGTACCATTTGGACTTCGGTTGATGCTCCAACGGTTAACCGAGGGACCGAGAAGGCCTCGTGTGTGTTGCAGCCCAACACCCTCCCAATTTGGCCCAAAACCCACCTAAACCCTCTCCATCATCTAGAGCGTTCGATCACGATCGCGTGGCCGAAAACAACGCCTCATTTGGACTCTCCTAGTTCCCTCTACCTATATATATAGCACTTCCCCCGAATTTTTCGGATCTTTCCCTACCCTAACCCTAGTCTCCGTCCTCCTCCAGCCGCCGGACGTGTCCGACCGGGCCGGACATGTCCGCCCGCCGCCGCGCGTCCAACGGCCGCTCGCCATGTGTCCTCCCGCCGCCCGGCACCGTGCCGGCCCGCCCGGCCCGCAGCGGGCCCCCGCGGCCCAGCCACCGCGCGCCGCCGCCCGCGTTCTCCTCCTCGCCGCGCCGCCCTTCGCCGCACTTGCGCCGGCCGCCACGCCTCCTCCCGTCGGTGACTTCGCCGATCCGCGCCGCCGTGTTTGCCTCCTGCTGGCGAGCCACCGCCGCGCCTCGCCTTGCCGGTACATCGCCGCGCTGTGGTCACCTGCGCGCCGGCCATCGCCGTTGCTTGCCGCACCGGCCACCGGATCCGTCATCTCCGCCCTCTTCTCCGGCGAAGGCATGGCCCTGCCTCGATCTGCGTGCACCCGGGTCCAAACCCTAGATCTGTTTTTCGGAGTGGTAAATTTCACCAAGTCCCCAAAATTTCCGGATTCAAATGCCCATGTTCATAATGTCGCAACTTTGCATCCGTAACTCCGTTTTGGGCATGTAGCATATCAAAATATTCGCGTCAGAGAGTACATCATTTCATCTCATTGCATCATTTTAATTTGAGCTCATCTTGATGCCCGAAATGCTGTTGGAAGAGTGCTAGTTGAGATAATTGTCAGATCTGCTGCTCCAATTAGCTTTTTGTCATTTTTTCCATGATTATTGTGTGCATGATCTGCCCCTGAGCTCTACATGTGTTTTGTTATATGCTTTGTCATCTTTCTAGAGGTGCCATCCATGTATTTTTGTGATGTGTGTGGTGACTATCTCAATCTTGCAAAGTGGTGCATTCGTTAATGCTAAATTCAGGGACTTAGCAATTCCACTAAGTCCTTGAGCTGTTCTTATCAATATGCCATATGTTCATGTTGTTTCCTAGTGATCCGTGCCTCTTCTGAGGATGATCAGTAAGGATGATTTGTTAATCTTGTAGTGCTCTATCCATCCATGTCTTTGTTTGCAATTATGGAGCACCCTATCTTGAGTCAATCGAGCTCTACTTTTGCTATTTCGTGAATCTGGGCAGATTGTCTACTTGTTAGCGATTTTGCCGAGGATGTTGTTGTTGCTCCGTGCATGCTATGTTATTGTTCTTGCCATGTCTAGCTTATATAATATGTAATCTTGATGGGTGTATGCTTAGATTGTCATGACATGCTCTGTAGTGAGTGCATCGAGCTCGTAAACATGCCTACTTGATATCTGTTTTGCATGCTCCAGTTTTTCTCTAAGTCTGTAATCTGAGTATGTTTTTGCCATGTTCACATGCTTGCAAATGTATTTTATGATCCCTTTTGGCTCAAGGTCACTAAGGGACTTTTGTTAAGCTCTTTGAGTAGCTCCATGCCGTGCCTTGCTTTGCCATGTTAAGTTCCTGTAGCATATAGTTTTCATGCTCCAAAATGTGCTACCTGATCTGAAATTCCAGGCTTGTGTTAATTTCACTAAGTCTGAAATCTGTTTACCAATTGCATTTTTGCCATGCTTGTTTGATCCTGTTAATGGATGATTGGCCGTAGATCAGTGTTCATCTTTTGTCAAGCATCATGAGTGGATCCCTGCCATGTATTTTGTTGTCATGTTTGAGTGCTGTAGCATAATTATCTTGTTGCATTTAGATGGCTACTTGCTGTTTATCGCAGATCGGTGCCATATTTGTTTTGCTTGCCATTTCCAAACCGTGCCTCCGATTCCTGTGTTCTTTATATCGATTTCAACCGAAATCACCTCACCTTTCCAGTGGCACACTTGGATTTCCAAGTTGAGGCCAGGTTCAATCATTCCTTGTCAAATCATGCATATGCATCGCATACTGCATCTCGCATATCATACCATGTTCATGTGTGGTTGTTTACTATGTTGTTTGCTCTTTTCCGGTGTTGCTTCTTCGGGTTGGTTCCGATAACGTCGCGTTTGTGAGGATTCGTTTGACTACGTCTGTCTGTCTTCTTCATGGACTCGTTCTTCTTCCTTGCGGGATTTCAGGCAAGATGATCATACCCTCGAAATCACTTCTATCTTTGCTTGCTAGATGCTCGCTCTTTTGCTATGCCTATGCTGCGATACCTACCACTTGCTTATCATGCCTCCCATATTGTGAACCAAGCCTCTAACCCACCTTGTCCTAGCAAACCGTTGTTTGGCTATGTTACCGCTTTGCTCAACCTCTCTTATAGCGTTGTTAGTTGCAGGTGAAGATTGAAGTTTGTTCCTTGTTGGAACATGGAGATGTTGTTCCTTGTTGGAACATGTTTACTCGTTAGGATATCACAATATATCTTATTTAATTAATTCATCTATATACTTGGTAAAGGGTGGAAGGCTCAGCCTTATGCCTGGTGTTTTGTTCCACTCTTGCCGCCCTAGTTTCCGTCATATCGGTGTTATGTTGCCGGATTTTGCGTTCCTTAAGCGGTTGGGTAATAATGGGAACCCCTTGACAGTTCGCCTTGAATAAAACTCCTCCAGCAATGCCCAACATTGGTTTTACCATTCGCCACCTAGCCTTTTCTTTCCCTTGGGTTCTGCAGACTCAAGGGTCATTGTTATTTTACCCCCCGGGCCAGTGCTCCTGTGAGTGTTGGTCTAAACTGTCAGCCGCCGGTGGCCACCAGGGGCAACTCTGGGCTGGCCTACCGGAAGTTTAGACAATCTGAGTGTGCCCTGAGAACGAGATATGTGCAGCTCCTATCGGGATTTGTCGGCACATTCGGGCGGTGTTGCTGGATTTGTTTTAACTTGTCGAAGTGTCTTGTAGAACCGGGATACCGAGTCTGATCGGAATGTCTCGGGAGAAGGTCTATTCCTTCGTTGACCGTGAGAGCTTGTCATGGGCTAAGTTGGGACTCCCCTGCAAGGATTTGAACTTTCAAAAGCCGTGCCCGCGGTTATGGGCAGATGGGAATTTGTTAACGTCCGGTTGTAGAAAACCTGAAGTTTACCTTAATTAAAATACATCAACCGCGTGTGTTACCGTGATGGTCTCTTTCCGGCGGAGTCCGGGAAGTGAACACGGTGTTGGAGTTATGCTTGACGTAGGTTGTTCTAGGATCACTTCTTGATCATACTTTTATCGACCGTGCTTTGCCTTCTCTTCTCGCTCTCATTTGCGTATGTTAGCCACCATATATGCTAGTCGCTTGCTGCAGCTCCACCTCATACTTTTACCTTACCCATAAGCTTAAATAGTCTTGATCGCGAGGGTGTGAGATTGCTGAGTCCCCGTGACTCACAGATTAATTCCAAAACCAGCTTGCAGGTGCCGATGAGTCCGTGCAGATGACGCAACCAAGCTCAGGAGGAGCTCGATGAAGACTTTGTCCGTTGTGTTGTTTCGTTCTAGTTGATCAGTAGTGGAGCCCAGTTGGGGTCGATCGGGGACCTCGTCGCATTTGGGGTTCTTCTTTTATTTTGGTTCCGTAGTCGGACCTTGATTGTATTTGGTTGTTGTAATGCTTTATTTATGTATTGTGTGAAGAGGCGATTGTAAGCCAACTATGTATCTCTTTCCCTTATGTATTACATGGGTTGTGTGAAGATTACCTCACTTGCGACATTGCTTTCAATGCGGTTATGCCTCTAAGTCGTGCTTCGACACGTGGGAGATATAGCCGAATCGAGGGCGTTACAAGTTGGTAATCAGAGCCTTCTCCGACCTTAGGAGCCCCGTTGCTTGATCGTTATTAGCGGCCGAGTTGAGTCTAGAAAAATGTTTTTGAGTCATTAGGAATTATATATCGGAGAGTTTAGGAATTCTTTTTACTCCCCAGTCCCTTCATCGCTCTGGTAAGGCATCCTGACGTAGAGTTTTGACTCTTCTCTTCTCAAATTTCACTAAATTTTTGTTAGGATCACGCGGGTATCTTGGAATCGTTCCGATGGTTTTGTGACGAGAACATTGTTCTTGGTGCCTCCTGTCATTTAGGGGTTGTGGCAGTGTCTCGGGGAGTTGAGCTCCGAGGTGTTGTCGTCAAAATTTTATCGTTGCAGTTCTAGAATACCTGAGTTTAGTTCCCCGACATCGAAAATCTCTTTTATGCAGTTGTTGGTGAGATAACCTCGACGCCACCCAGTACTAGGGCGGGAGTTCGGGAGTATTGCCATAACTCATATAACGGATGCTTTTCGAAGGTTGGGGTAGACGATTTCCGAAGGTTTCTTGGTTATGTGTTGAAGGATGGATACAGCTGGATGTAGGATTTGTTAGTTTGGGTGAGATATTATGCTTCCCTTGTATCCCCAACACCTGATTGCATAACCGGAAAGTTTCGGGAGTTTCATAGGTGGGAATTCAAGTAGCTCTTAGGATATCTTTCCGACAGATGTATGATATGAAATTGGGGTTCGACGTCTAGTGGTCCGCCTATTCACTGTTGGTTTTACAGTGGTCTCGTTGTGTCTTAAGGAGTCCTTGGCTATGCCGACTCGGGGACGCTTCGTATGTCATGTGCACTTCCTTGTACATGCTGGTGCTGTATGATCGAGCCCGTGTAGGCCCCACCACGAAAACTTTGGACGAAATCTCTATCATATGTTTGTTCTGGCTTATTCTGCAAGCCAATCCTTTGTTTTGTTTTGAGTTGTGGTATTCGAGTTGCTTCAAAGTGAAATGTTGATTCCATACCTTTCCTAAACGGTGTTCTCATACTCCTATGTGAATACTAATCCTTCTCGATCATCGAGTTTGTCATGTCAATCCTTTTACCGGCGTGCTTCTCTTCAAGTGGATCCGATCATTTCAACATTCACAAGATCAATTATCAGTTCTTCACAACGGTGTTTGTTTCATCTTTCCCAAGGTGCCTTTGTTTTCCCACCCTCCCACCCTTGGTTCTTCAATGACTCGGATTTCTTTATCGAGTATCCATCTTATTGATGTGAAGTCTCTCCATTCTTTTCCATCAATGTTCTTATCAGGTGATTTTCATCAAGATTCTAAGGGAGCTTCAAGCTCATCATTCTTCGTTCCTTTCCTTCTACGGTGGATTCAATTCAAGCTTTTGGTGTTGATCATATCCTTTCCTTGTTTCAAACGCCTTCTCATACCGGTGCACCTCTTAATCATCCACTTCTCGCTATTCAATTGTTCCGGAGTGCTCAAGATATCTCGAAGATTCGTGTTTCCACTCTACATTAGTTCAAGTTCTTTCGAGGTGGTTACTAAATTCAAACCATTTAATTCAACCGGTGCTTTCTCTCTTAAATCGTTCAACAGTGTTTCTTTTCAGTGGGCCCTAACCCACAGGTCTTTTCCCAGGATCTTACCTGACTCTTCTTATTTTCTCGGAGGTACTCTCAAATTCTTTTCCAAGTTTGACGTAAGAATGAATTTGTCGTTAGTCAAATGCTTTTCTCCAAGATCTTTCAAATTCTTTTCATCGTTGGTTCAACCTTTTCCAATTTTAATTCCGGAGTGCCTCTACAATTCTTGGTGGTGTTTCTCGTCGTCATTCTCGGAGATTTGAAGTCCGAAGAAGAGTTTTCCTCAAAATCTTAACCATTCTCTTAGAGATGCGTAGTTCAAGCTTGTTGCCATCCTCTCATAATTGTTTTCGATGGTGAGAATTTCTTTTCACCCATCCAGAGTAATTCAGAGTATTTTCAGTTTGATTTTCTGAAGGCCATCATTTCAGGTTTATTCATTCTCAGCCTTCAGCTATCATTCTCCAAATCTTACAGATGCATCGTTCAAGTATTCTCTAATCAGTTCATGATCTCTTCATTCTCATGTATCTGAATTCTCTCAAGCATCTTCGTTCATTTCATAATTCTTCCCGGTGTTTCTTTACCTTTTCTTCAATCGTTTTTCATTTCTTACGGTGGTTCGTTCAAGATTTCTATTCCTTCATTATCATATCAATTTATTCGTTGGTTAAATCCTACCAGTGGTCCATTGAGTTGATGCTATATCTTTCTTAATCCTTTGCAATTGGAATAAGTAGTATGCCAAATCCGTTGCTTGTCAGCAATTAAATTGTTGAAGGATACGCATAACATAATTCTTATTCTTGTTCCATCCAAGTGATTAATTCCTTATTCCGGAGGTGCATCATATCACATTCTTGGTTTGAGATGCTTTATCTTTTCTTTCCCAAGAGTTCCAAGCTCTAATTATCACGGAGATCCATCTAAATCATTGCAAGGATTCACCTTGTGTTTTAAATTTCTCTTTCTTTTCATTCCTTTGTTTACCGAAGTTCTTCATGGAGGTTCTACATGAGGGTTCATCTATGATTTAATTCATTCTCGAAGTGTTCATCGAGATTTTTTTCTAAGAAGCTCAAGCTTTCTTCATATTGTAATCCGGAGTGCAATTCTTTCTTCCGTATCATTGGAGGTGGTATTATGTCATTCTTGATAATCTGAATTCATGTTTCATGATTCACATGTTGTCATGAATGAGATATTTTAAATCCATCAATCTCGTCATTGGAATTATCTTGGGTTATATTTCACCAAAAGCCTTCCCTAAGGACTGTTGCTATCTATGGTGCTCATAAGTGACCCAAGTTCTTCTTTTATTCTCCCGGTGAAATAGTTTTCTCATCTCCTTGTTGATATCAATCCAATTCTTTTCCCGTAAGTGGCTGGTTGTCACCTCATAATTTGAGATGTATTCCATAAGACCATATCAAGCGTATTCTTTTCGTTTTTGGTTTTCCAACAACTCTGTTCTAGCTTTTGTTGTAAGCGTGCTACCTCGAGATCTTGTTTTCCTTCGTTCATCCAATTCCATTCTTACTTTTGTTTCGGAGGCATTGCGATGTTGTTTTTCTTCAACCATCATCTCATTTCATCTAAGATCATGTTCTCTTCTTGGCTTATCCATTTAACCGGAGTGTTGTGTCCCTTTTGCTCAAGTTCTCTCATTTTATCAAGTCTTCATCTCTTTTCAACCGAAGTGCTACCCGAATCGGTTCTTTCTTATTCCTCTTTCTTAACGGAGTGCTTTCAACTTTGTTCTTCTCCGTTGCTTTCTTTCTTTCATTTTGCGCAACCTTTTCAAGGTTCTTTGGTCTCACTCGTTTGTCAAATAAGCAACTTAGTTTTACCTCTTCTCTTTTGTCTTCCGTTTTCCCTCCGGTGCCATTCTAGATCTCGGGACGAGATCCTCTCGTAGTGGTGGAGTGTTGTAACGCCCCGAGACCGATGTGCCAGATTTCATCCAGTTATTCGCTGTTGTTGCGTTTTCATTGCTTGCGTGTCATGCATTGCTTATCATGTCATCATGTGCATTTCATTTGCATACATGTTCGTCTCATGCATCCGAGCATTTTCCCTGTTGTCCGTTTTGCATTCCGGCGCTCCGTTCTCTTCCGGTGGTCATTTATACCTTTCTCTCGTGTGTGGGGATTAAACATTTCCGGATTGGACCAAGACTTGCCAAGCGGCCTTGGTACTACCGGTAGACCGCCTGTCAAGTTTCGTACCATTTGGACTTTGTTTGATGCTCCAACGGTTAACCGAGGGACCGAGAAGGCCTCGTGTGTGTTGCAGCCCAACACCCTCCCAATTTGGCCCAAAACCCACCTAAACCCTCTCCATCATCTAGAGCGTTCTATCACGATCGCGTGACCGAAAACCGCGCCTCATTTGGACTCTCCTAGCTCCCTCTACCTATATATATAGCACTTCCCCCGAATTTTTCGGATCTTTCCCTACCCTAACCCTAGTCTCCGTCCTCCTCTAGCCGCCGGACGTGTCCGACCGGGCCGGACATGTCCGCCCACCGCCGCGCGTCCAACCGCCGCTCGCCACGTGTCCTCCCGCCGCCTGGCACCGCGCCGGCCCGCCCGGCCCGCAGCGGGCCCCCGCAGCCCAGCAACCGCGCGCCGCCGCCCACGTTCTCCTCCTCGCCGCGTCGCCCTTCGCCGCACTTGCGCCGGCCGCCGCGCCTCCTCCCGCCGGCGACTTTGCCGATCCGCGTCGCCGTGTTTGCCTCCTGCCGGCGAGCCACCGCCACGCCTTGCCTCGCGGGTACATCGCCGCGCCGTGGTCACCTGCGCGCCGGCCATCGCCGTTGCTTGCCCCACCGGCCACCGGATCCGTCGTCTCCGCCCTCTTCTCCGGCGAAGGCCCGGCCCCGCCTCGATCTACGTGCACCCGGGTCCAAACCCTAGATCTCATTGCATCATTTTCATTTGAGCTTATCTTGATGCCCGAAATGCTGTTGGAAGAGTGCTAGTTGAGATAATTGTCAGATCTGCTGCTCCAATTAGCTTTTTTTTTCATTTTTCCATGATTATTGTGTGCATGATCTGCCCCTGAGCTCTACATGTGTTTTGTTATATGCTTTGTCATCTTTCCAGAGGCGCCATCCATATATTTTTGTGATGTGTGTGGTGACTATCTCAAGCTTGCAAAGTGGTGCATTCGTTAATGCTGATTTCAGGGACTTAGCAATTCCACTAAGTCCTTGAGCTATTCTTATCAATATGCCATATGTTCATGTTGTTTCCTAGTGATCCGTGAATCTTCTAAGGATGATCAGTAAGGATGATTTGTTAATCTTGTAGTGCTCTATCCATCCATGTCTTTGTTTGCAATTATGGAGCGCCCTAGCTTGAGTCAATCGAGCTCTACTTTTGCTATTTCGTGAATCTGGGCAGATTGTCTACTTGTTAGAGATTTTGCCGAGGATGTTGTTGTTGCTCCGTGCATGCTATGTTATTGTTCTTGCCATGTCTAGCTTGTATAATGTGTAATCTTGATGGGTGTATGCTTAGATTGTCATGACATGCTCTGTAGTGAGTGCACCGAGCTCGTAAATATGCCTACTTGATATCTGTTTTGCATGCTCTAGTTTTTCTCTAAGTCTGTAATCTGAGTATGTTTTTGCCAAGTTCACATGCTTGCAAATGTATTTTATGATCCCTTTTGGCTCAAGGTCACTAAGGGACTTTTGTTAAGCTCTTTGAGTAGCTCCATGCCATGCCTTTCTTTGCCATGTTAAGTTCCTGTAGAATATAGTTTTCATGCTCCAAAATGTGCTACCTGATCTGAAATTCCAGGCTTGTGTTAATTTCACTAAGTCTGAAATCTGTTTACCAATTGCATTTTTGCCACGCTTGTTTGATCCTGTTAATGGATGATTGGCCGTAGCTCAGTGTTCATCTTTTGTGAAGCATCATGAGTGGATCCCTGCCATGTATTTTGTTGTCATGTTTGAGTGCTGTAGCATAATTATCTTGTTGCATTTAGATGGCTACTTGCTGTTTACCGTAGATCGGTGCCATATTTGTTTTGCTTTCCATTTCCAAACCGTGCCTCCGATTCCGGTGTTCTTTATATCGATTTCAACCGAAATCACCTCACCTTTCCAGTGGCACACTTGGATTTTCCAAGTTGAGGCCAGGTTCAATCATTCCTTGTCAAATCATGCATATGCATCGCATACCGCATCTCGCATATCATACCATGTTCATGTGTGGTTGTTTACTATGTTGTTTGCTCTTTTTCGGTGTTGCTTATTCGGGTTGGTTCCAATAACGTCGCGTTTGTGAGGATTCATTTGACAACGTCCGTTTGTCTTCTTCATGGACTCGTTCTTCTTCCTTGCGGGATTTCAGGCAAGATGATCATACCCTCGAAATCACTTCTATCTTTGCTTCCTAGATGCTCGCTCTTTTGCTATGCCTATGCTGCGATACCTACCACTTTCTTATCATGCCTCCCATATTGTGAACCAAGCCTCTAACCCACCTTGTCCTAGCAAACTGTTGTTTGGCTATGTTACCGCTTTGCTCAGCCCCTCTTATAGCGTTGTTAGTTGCAGGTGAAGATTGAAGTTTGTTCCTTGTTGGAACATGGAGATGTTGTTCTTTGTTGGAACATGTTTACTCGTTAGGATATCACAATATATCTTATTTAATTAATGCATCTATACACTTGGTAAAGGGTGGAAGGCTCGGCCTTATGCCTGGTGTTTTGTTCCACTCTTGCCACCCTAGTTTCCGTCATATCGGTGTTATGTTCCCGGATTTTGCGTTCCTTACACGGTTGGGTAATGATGGGAACCCCTTGACAGTTAGCCTTGAATAAAACTCCTCCAGCAATGCCCAACATTTGTTTTACCATTCGCCACCTAGCCTTTTCTTTCCCTTGGGTTCTGCAGACTCAAGGCTCATCGTTATTTTACCCCCCGGGCCAGTGCTCCTCTGAGTGTTGGTCCAAACTGTCAGCCGCCGGTGGCCACTAGGGGCAACTCTGGGCTGGCCTACCGGAAGTTTAGACAATCTGAGTGTGCCCTGAGAACGAGATATGTGCAGCTCCTATCAGGATTTTTCGGCACATTCGGGCGGTGTTGCTGGATTTGTTTTATCTTGTCGAAGTGTCTTGTAGAACCGGGATACCGAGTCTGATCGGAATGTCTCGGGAGAAGGTCTATTCCTTCGTTGACCGTGAGAGCTTGTCATGGGCTAAGTTGGGACTCCCCTGCAAGGATTTGAACTTTCAAAAGCCGTGCCCGCGGTTATGGGCAGATGGGAATTTGTTAACGTCCGGTTGTAGAAAACCTGAAGTTTACCTTAATTAAAATACATCAACCGCGTGTGTTACCGTGATGGTCTCTTTCCGGCGGAGTCCGGGAAGTGAACACGGTGTTGGAGTTATGCTTGACGTAGGTTGTTCTAGGATCACTTCTAGATCATACTTTTATCGACCGTGCTTTGCCTTCTCTTCTCGCTCTCATTTGCATATGTTAGCCACCATATATGCTAGTCGCTTGCTGCAACTCCACCTCATACTTTTACCTTACCCATAAGCTTAAATAGTCTTAATTGCGAGGGTGTGAGATTGCTGAGTTCCCGTGGCTCACAGATTACTTCCAAACCCAGCTTGCAGGTGCCGATGAGTCCGTGCAGATGATGCAACCAAGCTCAGGAGGAGCTCGATGAAGACTTTGTCCGTTATGTTGTTTCGTTCTAGTTGATCAGTAGTGGAGCCCAGTTGGGGTCGATCGGGGACCTCGTCGCATTTGGGGTTCTTCTTTTATTTTGGTTCCGTAGTCGGACCTTGATTGTATTTGGTTGTTGTAATGCTTTATTTATGTATTGTGTGAAGTGGCGATTGTAAGCCAACTATGTATCTCTTTCCCTTATGTATTACATGGGTTGTGTGAAGATTACCTCACTTGCGACATTGCTTTCAATGCGGTTATGCCTCTAAGTCGTGCTTCGACACGTGGGAGATATAGCTGCACCGAGGGCGTTACAAACATGCCCTGCAAAAACAAGTTAGATGTCCTCTAGTTTATTGTTGCAAGTTTTACATGGCTGCTACGGGCTACTAGCAAGAACCGTTCTTACCTACGCATCAAAACCCCAACGTTTTTTTGTCAAGTGTGCTGTTTTAACCTTCAACAAGGACCAGCCGTAGTCAAACTCGATTCAACTAAAGTTGGAGAAACAGACACCCGCCAGCTGTTGGGGAACGCAGTAATTTCAAAAAAAATCCTACGCACACGCAAGATCATGGTGATGCATAGCAACGAGAGGGGAGAGTGTTGTCTACATACCCTCGTAGACCGTAAGCGGAAGCATTATGACAACGCGGTTGATGTAGTCGTACGTCTTCACGATCGACCGATCCTAGCACTAAAGGTACGACACCTCCACGATCTGCACATGTTTGGCTCGGTGACGTCCCACAAACTCATGATCCAGTAGAGCTTCGAGGGAGAGCTTCGTCAGCACGACGGCGTGATGAAGGTGATGATGATGCTACCGAAATAGGGCTTCGCCTAAGCACTGCTACGATATGACCGGGGTGGATTATGGTAGAGGGGGGTGCCGCACATGGCTGGAAACAATCAAATTGTGTGTTCTAGGGTCCCCCTGCCCCCGTATATAAAGGAGCAATGGGGGAGGTCGGCCGGCCTAGAGGCGCACCAAGGAGAGGGGAAGTCCTCCTCCTACTAGGAGTAGGACTCCCCTTTTCCTAATCCAACTAGGAAGGGGGAAGGGGAAGGAAGGAGAGGAGAGAGAGAGAGAGGAAAGAGGGCTCCTTGTCCAATTTAGACTCCCAAGGGGGGCACACGGCCAGCCCTAGGCCCCTTCCTCTCTCTCCCACAAGGCCCATGTTGGCCCATTAGTTCCCCGGGGGGTTCCAATAACCCCCCGACACTCCAATAAATATCTGGTGACCCCCGGAACTCATCCGCTGTCCGAATATAGTCGTCCAATATATCAATCTTTATGTCTCGACCATTTCGAGACTCCTCGTCATGTCTGTGATCACGTCCGGGACTCTAAACTATCTTCCGTACATCAAAACACATAAACTTATAATAATGATCGTCACCGAACGTTAAGCGTGCGGACCCTACGGGTTCGAGAACTATGTAGACATGACCGAGACACGTCTCCGGTCAATAACCAATAGCGGAACCTGGATGCTCATATTGGCTCCTACATATTCTATTACGATCTTTATCGGCCAAACGCATAACAACATACATTGTTCCCTTTGTCAATGGTATGTTACTTGCCCGAGATTCGATCATCGGTATCTCAATACCTAGTTCAATCTCGTTACCGGCAAGTCTCTTTACTCATTCTGTAATGCATCATCCCGCAACTAACTCATTAGTCACATTGCTTGCAAGGCTTATAGTGATGTGCATTACCGAGAGGGCCCAGAGATACCCCTCCGATAGACGGAGTGACAAATCCTAATCTCGATCTATGCCAACTCAACAAACACCATTGGAGACACCTACAGAGCATCTTTATAATCACCCAGTTACATTGTGATGTTTGATAGCACACAAGGTGTTCCTTCGGTATTCCGGAGTTGCATATTCTCATAGTCAGAGGAACATGTATTAGTCATGAAGAAAGCAGTAGAAATAAAACTGAACGATCATTATGCTAAGCTAACGGATGGGTCTTGTCCATCACATCATTCTCTAATGATGTGATCCCGTTCATCAAATGACAACACACGTCCATGGCTAGGAAACTTAACCATCTTTGATTAACGAGCTAGTCAAGTAGAGGCATACTAGGGACACTTTGTTTGTCTGTGTATTCACACATGTACTAAGTTTCCGGTTAATACAATTCTAGCATGAATAATAAACATTTATCATGATATAAGGAAATATAAATAACAACTTTATTATTGCCTCCAGGGCATATTTCCTTCACTAGCCACCTGTGTGCGAAGCACGTTGGTAGAACCAGTCTCATGAACGCGGTCATGTAATGTCGGTCTAGACCACTTCATCCAACAATACCGCCGAATCAAAGTAAGATGTTGGTGGTAAGCAGTATGGCTATTATCTCCCACAACTCTTTGTGTTCTACTCGTGCACATATCATCTACGCATAGACCTGGCTCTAATACCACTCTTGGGGAATGTAGTAATTCAAAACATCTCCTACGATCACGCAAGATCTAACTAGGAGATGCATAACAACGAGAGGGGAGAGTGTGTCCACGTACCCTCATAGACCGGAAGCGGAAGCATTATGTAACGAGCTTTATGTAGTCGAACGTCTTCACAATTCAACCGATCCAAGTACCGAACCTACGACACCTTCGTGTTCAGCACATGTTCAGCAGGATGACGTCCCTCGAGCTCTTGATGCGGTTGAGGGTCGAGGGAGAGTTCCTTCAGCACGATGGCGTGGCGACGGTGTTGGTGAGGTAATCAGCGCAGGGCTTCGCCTAAGCACTATGACAATATGACCGGGATTGTAAACTGTGGAGGGGGGCACCACACACGGCTAAGCACTACAAAAAAGACACATCCGTGACATTTTGGGCCAAACGCAATTTTTTTCTGTCATACTTATGACACTTCTATGACGATAATTGTGACAAAACCTGGTATCATCATAGATGTGGTGGGGTCCTACTTCTATGACACTAAATCATGACAGAAAATGGGCTTTTCATCCTGGGAGGGTCGGAGATGCAGCTGCATGACATTCTTTGGGCCGTCCATGACAAAAAACCGTGGTAGAAGCGAGGGCGAGGAAAATATCAGGGTGTTCCCGGTTACGGTGGGTGGTCGGGGCCGAGCGATGCTCGTTTCTCTCATACACGCACACGCGTGGGTGCGAGGCACTGGGCTATAACTGAACCCGAGCGATCGATCGATGGCTGTTAACTAAGCCCGATCGAGCGATTCCTTCGCTACTGCTGCTAACTGAAGCCGATCGATGCTACCTCTGGATGAACAGTGAGCGTTGCTGGGGGGGTGGATGAACAGTTCCCGGTGGGGGTGGATGAACATGACCCCGTGGTGTTGCCTCTGGATGAACATGACCCTGATCGATCGAGCCAGTTGGGGTTGGATGAATAGGACCCCGTGGAGGACAGGATGAATAGGACCACCCCGTGGAGGGATGGATGAACAGTAGACAGTGGAGCGATGGATGAACAGTAGCCCGTGGAGGAGTGGTTGAACAGGAGCCCGTGGAGAGGGCTGGTTGAATAGTAGCCGGTGGAGTAGCACGCGGTGGAGGCTGGATGAACAGGAGCCCGTGGATGAACAGTCGTAGGTGGAGGCTGGAGGAGGTCGACGGTGGATGAACAGTAGCCCATGGAGGCTGGAGGGGGTCGATAGTGGAGATGAACAGTATCCCGTGGAGTCCCGTTTTGCGGTACGCCACACCCCTCCCGATGAACAGGACCCCCGTTTCAACCGTAGTGCTCCAACACAAGTCCGTTTCCTCCGTTTTGCGGTACGCCACACCCCTCCCGATCAACAGGACCCCTGTTTCGATCGTAGGAGGTCCGTTTCCTCCGTTTTGCGGTACGCCAGACCCCTCCCGATGAACAGGATCCCGTGTCAAACGTGGCCGGTCGAACACAAGGCCGTTTCCTCCGTTCTGCGGTACGCCAGGCCTCGTTTCCATCGACTGTTCCGTCCAAGCCCTCCCGATGAACACGACGATGCATTTCGTTCCGACCCATCCGGTTGGCTCCCCATGAACACGACGATGACACAGTTTCTCCGTTCCGACCCAGCCATGTACACGAGCCCTGGCCGCACGTATGCGCGAGTAGGCATTCAAGACCCTGCCCGTATGTATGTATGTGGTCGTATTTTCTTTCTTGCACACTGGCCGCTGTACGTACGTGTACATGCTACGTGCGCGCCTCTACCACGACACGTGCGCGCCTCTACATCGACCAGTATGTACGTACAAGTTCACGACCAGAATGACAACGCTACGTATGCTTCGACCAGGTGGGTCCCGACTGTCAAGCACTTCCTTGTGTGTGAAGATGTAGCTGGTGGGTCCCAGCAGTCAGGGGGGCGAATCGTTTTTTTGCCCGGACGCACTTCCTTGCATGCGAAGATGTAGCTGGTAGGTCCTAGCAGTCAGGGGGAAATGTTTTTTTTCGTGAAATACAGTTGCCCGTCTGATGGGTCCCTGCTGTCAGGTGGAGAAATAATTATTTTGCGTGTAATAAGGAGGCACTTCCTTGCGGCCGCCGTTGACCCAGCTGTCAGCCTCCCCACATACAGTACTCTTCCAATGGAAGTCGTTCCTTGACCATCTTGACCACGCCGCGCCGAGAGCACCAGGGCGGTGGACGAAGGTGAGGCCTAGGAAGGGGACGACGCGGAGCCGTGGAAGATGCGGCAGTGGAAGCCCACGCGTAGAGGAGTACGAGGGTTCACTGGTTCGGGTGCGGTGTGAGGCTGCCATCGCCGCAGGGCCTGGCCAGCGGTGGGAATAGTAGGGTGCGGTGAGGCCTTTACGGCAGCATGGCCGGCCATGGGAGGCAGGAGCATGCGGCACTACCGGCGCTGCTTTGGGCGGCTGGAGCAAGAAGACCAGAGGTTGAAGAAGCACTACGATCGTTGGATGGACATCGTACGGTCACTGGAGGTAGAATCGTTCATATTGACTAAGTTGACAAAGCACTCCGTCCCCGTCAACTTAGTAGGCCCACAAGTCAGCCTCCCACCAAGGTGGGTCCCAATTAGCAGGGGGAGTATTCATTTTATTATGCGTAAAAAGGAGGCACCTCCGGTGGGTCCGAGCTGACAGCGGGGGGAACGTTTTTTTCGCGAAATATGTTGGCCCGTCCGGTGGGTCCCAGCAGTCAGGGGGAAACGTTTTTTTGCCAAATACGGTGGCCCGCCCGGTGGGTCCCTGCTGTTAGGTGGAGGAATAATTATTTTCCACGTAATAAGGAGGCACTTCCTTGCGGCTGCCGTGGACCCAGCTGTCAGCCTCTCCACGTACAGTACTCTTCCGATGGAAGTTGTTCCTTGACCACGTTGACCACGCCTCGCCGAGAGCACCAGGGCGGTGGACGACGGCGAGGCCTAGGAAGGGGACGACGCAGAGCCGGGGAAGACGCGGCGGTGGATGCCCACGCGGAGAGGAGTACGAGGGTTCACTGGTTCAGCTATGGTGTAAGGCTGCCGTCGCCACAGAATAACAAGGGGTGTGGGTGATCGGAGGGATGCCATGGCCAGCGGTGGGAGTAGTAGGGGGCGGTGAGGCCTGCGCGACATCACAGCCGACCATGGGAGGCAGGAGTAGGCGGCACGACCGGCGCTGCTTTGGGAGGCTAGAGCAAGAAGACCAGAGGTTGAAGAAGCATGATGGCCATTGGATGGACATCATACGGTCACTGCAGCTAGAATCATTTATATTCACTAAGTTGACAAAGCCCTTGGTACGCGTCAACTTAGTAGGCCCACAGATCAGCTTCCGAAATGGTAGCACCCCAGATGTCAGGGGGGAGGAATCATTTTTTGGGCGGGTGAAGCTAGAATATCCGAGATTGAAGAAGAAGCACGGCATCCATTGGATGGACATCCAACGGCCACTGCTGCTAGAACCGTGTATTGACTATAAGTTGACAAAGCCTTGCATACGCATCAACTCTTTTTTTTAGGGGACGCGTCAACTTAGTAAGGCCACAAGTGTGTGGCAGAGAACTTATAGCCCATTTGACATTTGTAAGAATGTGCAGCTAATTTCTGAATTCTAATGGAATTTACTACAACCCATTTACAGTTTGTTAAAAGTACAACCCATTTGAACCAACCGTTCAAAACAGAATTCAATAAATTTTCCCACATTTTGATGGGATCCAAAATATTTTTATCCCGAAATTTCTAGTCAGATTAAATACAATTTCAATATAAATTTATATTATGTAAAAATCCAACGAAACATTGCGCTCGCAACAATTAATGAAATGAAAATTTTCAATATCCAAAAATAATATTTTATAAAGTAATTACGTGTTTGGTGCATTTTTATAGTTACTGCCCAGTTTTTATAATTACATCCCATTTGTTATTTCTTAAAGCCCATTTTCTTGTTAAGCCTAATGCATCCCTCCTAGGAAAGATTTGCAGCCCAGTGGGGAGGAGAATAACAACTTGACCTTGCCTGGGTGTTCCTAAAAAAAGTATAGCTGGGACAGCCATTTTCAGCTTGAAAAAATTAAGATCTGGGCTGGATATCTAGCCTAGGCTAGACGGGCCATAGCCTACCCAGTTAATAGCTGCAGCGATGTTTTCGTTGTTGTTTAGAGGAGAAAAAATAATATCTGGGCTAAACATCGCTCAGGAAAAACTCTGAAGTGCTCACACCTCAAAAACACAAATACTGCTCGAGCTGCTTGGTCCCAGCTGTCGGCCACTTCCTGTGCAATTCTCTCGTTTATTGACTACATAGGTTGACAATGGTGTGGGACCGTGATGTCAGGAAACCAGGAGGAAGCAATTTTTTTTGTAGTTTTATATACTAATAAGGAGGCACTTGCGTACGTGCGGCTATGGCCCTGGTGGGTCCCCACTGTCACCCTCTCCAAGTAAAGTCATCTCCTCATCCTCATGTCTGTTGACCATGTTGACAACGCGAGATGGCGATGCCACGACGCGTGCAACAACTCGAAGGACGACGGAGATGGCCTCGCGGGCCCTACGGATGGTCTGATACAGCGCCCATTGCTCATTCGGGAAGCCAGGATCATAGGGCCACATGTCCGCGACGACATTGTCGTTCACTTGTTCACCGGTGCTCGTTGAGGAGACGGAGGTTGCAGCACAGGTCCTCCTACGCTGGTAGCTCTTCCGCCATTAGGGCGTCGAAGTGCGGCCGCACCTGCTCTATGGTGAACACGGCATGAACCGGCTTGGACAGTGGCGCCGGCTCCTGGTCGGAAGCTACGTCCATCGTCTGATTGTCGTCGCTCAGCTCGGCGAGGTAGCTGGCGAGCCAGCATGTCCAGCTGCTGGACCGACCCGCTGCCAAGCACGAGTCTGATTGCCATGGCCCACCCAGACCGCCTCCCTCGCCTGCATGTGCTTTCCGCCCGAAACGGTCAGCGCCGCCCGCCCCGCTTCTCGGTGCATGCGATTGCTCTGCCTTCAAACAACACAAGTACCATCCATCCGTCCTTCTGCCGCCCACATTAATGATACATGGATGCTGAGGCGGCTACTCCGGCGCCACATGTCCATCCCTCCGCCGCCCACCATTGCTATAAACTGCTGCACCGGCCATAGCCGTAGTCATCCGCATCCGTTCCTATTCTCTTGTCCAGACCACTACTTCCCACCATGGCTTCCTTGTGCTCCAGCGCTCTTCAGGACGGGCGGACCACAAGGAGATGGCAGCCATTGCTGCCGACTGGCTGGCCGGCAGGCAGCCGGAGGACGACGATGTCCCAATGGAGAACATGGTAGTCGACGATCCGGCGCCAGCCCCCTCCTCCATGCCATCCTCGCTGGTGCATTGCACCATGACCATCGACGAGGCCCGTGCCCAGTATATGGACACGGTGAGGCAGAAGCGTGAGGAGCAGTTCTGGGAGGCGCATCCCGACGCCGCCTACAACCACCATCTCCTCCAGGAGCACCTGCAGGCGGAGGAGAAGATTGCCGCGGAGCGGGCGTAGCAGGAGGCACTGCTCGACTCGTACCGCTCTGCCCGCGAGGGCCGCCTCGAGTGCTGGCGGTACCGCATGCGGGTGGCGGAGGCTACGGCCGCCTACAAAGAGGGCGATGAATTGGGCGAGGCGCTGTTTGGCGAGACCGAGGACGAGGCAGAGGACAATGTCGGCGCCGATGAGTCCCCGCTCCGCTGGCGTCGACGAGGCCTTGCTCTGCCGAGGCCCCGCGGCGCCAACAACGAGGCAGATGACACCGCCGGCTCCGCCGAGGCCCCACCCCGCCGGCAACGAGGGGGGGGGGGATTTCCCCCGCTCCGCCGAGGCGCCGCCCGCCGGCAACGAGGCAGAGGACATTGCCGGCTCCGCCGAGGCCCCACCCCGCTGCCAACGAGGCCGCGCCACACAGAAAACGAGGAAGAATAGAACACGGTAGGTCGCTGCTGCTCAGGTCCAAGTAAGGCCACCGCTGCTGCCCTCCAGTTGCTAGCACTGAGATGTACATCATGGAGCAATTCTATGATTACAAGATGATTGAAGAGCACTCCGTGGTTGAGCAAGCTCATGAGATACAGTCATTTGCTAGATAACTTGAGCACTTCAGTTGTATGCTACCGGACAAGTTTGTTGCCGAAGGTATCATCACTAAGCTTCCTCCTTCGTGGATCTCATTGGCACTCTTGATGTGGAAGAAAAGGAGAGAACAAAGGACACACGTGCTCGAGGAATTGAGGGAGGATCTAGTGCCAGTCTGGTACATAGGAAGAACTTCCAGCCCCACAAGTTCAAGAACAAGGGAAAGTTTGATGGGAAGAACATGGTTGTGCAACACACGAACTTCAAGAAGAAGAATGACAAGAAGGAAGGTGTTTGTCATGTGGGGATCCTGATCATTGGGCTCCTAGTTGCCCTAATCGCTATGACAAGCTAGGCGGGTTGACCATTGACGGTCGGTTAGCTTCTTGGCGGCGACGTGGAGTCGGAGAGCTATGTTGGAGAAGGACCCTGCTTCTGCTTAACTGCTGGTGCAGTTGGCTGACTGACACGTGGGCCCAACAGGCATCTGGGCCACATGTTAGTTACGCAAGTGCACCTGCAGTTAAGTCACTGAAGCTTCTGTTCGGCTCAGCCGGACATAGGTGGGTAGCTTCGGTTAATTAGTTATACCTCTAGCGCACGCCTTTTTAGTTGAAGAATGTATGAAATGTAATGAAACCCGGCATGTTTATATGAAATCCGACCGTGTATGAATGGATTTATTTTGATTAGTTCGAATTCTTGTATCACTAGCATTGGATGAACATGCAAAACAATACGTACTAGCATTATTCCCAGGGTGATCACCTCGTTTGCAGCAGCTTCACATGTACTCCCTCCAGTCCTTTCTAGTCTGCATACAAGTTTTGTCTGTAGTCAAAGTATCTCTACTTTGACCAATCTTATAAAAAAAAGTATGCACTTTCACAATGTGCGAGGTAAAAAAGGAACAGAAGGAGTACAAAGAGTTTGAGCAGCTTTTTAGTGTTCCTGTACATTGCAATCAAACACACAGGCCTGGCAATTCATAGAGAACATTCAAAACAGTCGATGATTATGCATCTCAGCGATTCACATGTCATAGCCAATATTTACTTCACAACTAAAGAATAAAGAAAAAATGGATTGACACTGCTGACAGCAAAGGGCGTCCTATTCGAAAATATCAAGCGCATGTCTTCTTGCTAAAATCAATGAGCAAAATTTGACAAGGTTTTCCCATTCCAAAATTTCAAATGCCTACGATTGTGGAATGGGCAGGGTTTGCCATCAATTCGGACATTGACATGGCACCTCGTGCTAAATAAACCAGCTGTTCTTTTTGTGCAGTTCCACCAAAATCAACCAAATTCGTGCGTAGCTTGTATGATTTCGCCCTTATATGTTGCAATGCCTTGAACTTATCGACACCTCCTTTCTTGTGGTGGAAATGAATGATTCGATGTATTCATGAACATTTTGTGCAGTTACCATTGAAATCAAGCTGAGCACCCCTGTTTGCACAAATACAAAAAAAGTGATTAGTATAAAGAAAACTGCACTATGAATTGACAGTTTAAACAGGCACCTACATGGTCCATGTAGAGCACACTTTTAGAAAAATGGAACTCACCGGAAAGAATCCTAGAACAACATTGTACTCGCGCATCACAACAAGAAAATGGAGATTTGTCAGTCCTCCTGAGCTGAAGTTAGTTTGGTCTTGTGGGGGGTAATGTAACCATCCTTCAACTGCTCCTTCTGATGAGAAGATAGACAGGGCTTCTTCCTCCTGGCATAATCGGAACTAGTCACCTCACGTACTCCATATTCTTCTTCTTCAGAGGATGATCCTGTTGTGCAAAGACAAGAGGATAACTAAATGCTAGCGTCCCTATTTGCTCGAAAAAAAGGAATGGAAATATTTAAAACAACACAAATGAAGCACTTCTCAAGGACAATACCACTTTTTGATGACAGTATCTAAACAGCAGCACAACACCAATAGAGATGACAAATCTCAATCATATGGATGAAATCAGTGGGCGAGTACCAACCTTTGTCAGGAGGCTTATTGTGTAGAGCATACAGATGAAGCACTTCTCCGGAACCATCTGTCGCTATCTACTGTGGTGGCCATGATTACTATATACTCCTTGATTAGATTAATGTTTCCTACATCTTCTTGTGCAGTTCCACTAAAATATATGGTATCTTCAAAGAAGATCCCTGTTTGCACAAGTAGAGATAATTACGTATTACATTAAGAGTGGCATCAAATCAGTGGCAAAACAATTGCTCGTTCCAGCCATAGAAATAAATTAAGATGCAAAACTATATCATTACTTGTGTCATCACAGTTCCAGTGCTTCATTACAGCACCATGAGTTGTTTTTTCTTTTTCTTCCGCTTGTTCTTCCCCTTCATCACTTGGTTCAATAATAGACAAGCTTCACCTTTAATGTAAGATTTGGCATGTCAATTAGGTTGCACAAGTATAGCACTAAACAATGCCATCAATTTTCTGATGAAAGTGGAAAAATACAAGCCAACAGTTGTGAAATATCCTTATCTTACCTCAATGGGATATTGCGGTGCACATACAGATTGGAAGTCTTGTCTCCATTTGTGCAGTTCACTAAAATTAAGCAACATTACCGTACAAGTAGCACAACATATGAAAGCACACTGCAGAATCATGTGAAAGAAGGCTAGTACTGACCTCTCATGACGCGGAATTCAAACAACTCACAAGAAGAAGATCTGAACCAAATTTGCCAACATGAATAGGAAGTAAGATCTCCTCTTGTGCAGTTCCACTAAGATCAAGCAATCAAGCAACATTGTCGGTGTGACACTTTGGTTGAACTGCACAAAACACTCTTAAAACAAAAGTGTTTTGTGAAGTGCAACAAAAGGTCACAATGGCAACAAGGTGAAGTAGATAACCTTGTTTACACAGAGGTGCAAAGGAAACAACTAGTGGTCAATAATGGTGGATGACACAGAAGCCAACAAAAAGAAGCATCTACCTTATCTAAATGGGAAATAAAGCAAGACAGTAGCATTTCTCAAATGGTGGCACTGATTAATATTAACAGAGAGATTATATTAACAATAAAATTCGTTAAACATGTAATTTTCTTTTAACTGTGGCATTGCATCAATTTTCTAGCGGCATTATTAGAGGGCACTTTTTTACGGGGACATTTTGGTGGAGGGACTAAATAAACTCCATGTCAGTCCCATCTAAACCAAACAGGAGGGGCTTTTAGGGACTAAAAGTGGGCATTTGGGACTAAAGAAAGAAGACCCCGAGGGAGAGTCTTTTTGGGACTTTTTCCAACAGTTGCCCCTGCCACGCATCACACCTTGTCTCTATTAGTTCATTACTAGGGGTAACATGGTATTTTAGCATGTCATTTAATAACCTCTAGTCCATGTTTAGTCCCTGGAACCAAGCAGGTAGGGACTAGGGAGTTTTTAACCAAACAGGGCCTTAGATTAACAACAACTAAAGAGTTGCACGGGACAGTGGATGCACCAGCACCATGTGCATCTACCGATGTACTGGGGTGATGCAGAGCCTGTTGCAACAAAGAACAAACAACCAAGGAGCACATTTGTGTTTGTCCCAGTTTTGTTATCTTTAGACACCTTTCCCTATGCGAGCGCAGCAAATCTAGTCCTGCTCAAACACTACAGCCTTGTCCCCCAAAACAAAAGACCAGTTCGTTACAGATGTGTGTACTGCGTTTGTCATTATTTTACCTTTTCGACCAACGTAGGTGTTGGATAGCCAGTCTGTACTAGTACTTTCCCCACTTCCTTTCCTCTATGAACCACGTCCTAGATTATGCTATACAACTTTCCCCACTACTTTCCCCCATTCCTGTCCTCTTTGAACCACGTCTTAGATTCATGCGATACAACTTTCCCCACTACTTTCCCCCTTCATTTCCTTTTTGAACTACGTCCTAGATTCATGCTATACAACTTTTCCCACTACTTTCCCCATTCCTTTCCTCTTTGAACCACGTCCTAGATTCATGGTATACAACTTTCCCCACTACTTTCCTGTTTGATCCAACACCTAGATTCGAGTGTAGAAGCGGAAAAAGCCCACATGCAGCTAGAGCAATGCATGTGGAATAAGTAAATTATACCTTAAGGTTCTTGGGGTGTGGTTCGGTGGGCGACCGGAGGCTGTTCGACCCACACTATGTATGGCGGCGAAGAAGAAGGGGTCGGAGGCCCTCCCGCACCGCCACTGGGTGAAAGTGAACAACTACGCTGGTAGTGGATTCCCTCCCTCGTCGACGGCGACAGTGTTAAGCCTCCTTCCCTTCCCGGTGGACGGATCCTGCCGGCTCTTTGACCAGCAATGAGGGGAGAGAGAGAGGCCAACGAAGTCTTGTTTAGATCTGGAAAGGGTGAGAGAGTGTGAAGAGAGTAACTACAAGCAGACCAGCAGTGAGTGGAGAGAGAGAGGCCACCGAATTCTTGTTTAGATCTGGAGAGGGTGAGAGTGTGAAGAGAAAACTACAAGCGCTGAGGCTCCAACGTGTATATATATACTGGAGAGAGTGTGAAGAGTGCAAACCCTAGAAAACAAGCGCCGAGGCTGCAGCTTATACATGATGAGGTGATTATACGGTCACTACGAGATCGTATAGCTTCGTATCCATCCATTTTGACTAGTCAAAGAATCCTCCTGGCACGAATTATGCTCAAGTGTAGTTATCGAACCCGAGACCTCAAGTTTGATGAGCGAACAGGCTAACCAGCTACACAACCCTCCCGTTATGTTCAACGAGAGGAAAATAACCTTGTATACATTCCTGCATTCGTGTGACAAGCATACCATGTTTTTGTGTGTGTGGGAGTCATTGGGATTTAAATCATAATCGTGTCATGTGTCTTTGGTGGTAAGACTATCCACAGTGGTGCGGAAATAATGCAGCCTTACTCACCTTACCTCTCTCCATGTAGTACGTTGGGTCCCACCAGTCAGAGGGTGAAACAAACAAATTAATAAGAAAAATTAAAAGCGCCAATGGTGTATCTTACCTCACACATCTCGCTACTGCTCGGGAATACTGTCCAATTGATCCCTCTGTTCGCTCACATACTATTTTAAGTGAATCCTTATCATAACATGCACACAATTTTGGGCACTTGTATTCGACCTAAGTCAGTGTGCCACCGTATCTCATATGACTCCCTCCGTCTTGGTGTAATAATTCATGTTAGAAGGTGTAGCGGGACCAAGGTGCAAGCATATTGGAGGAGAAGGAGAAACTTGACCAGTCATTCCTCCAATCAAAGCCCTGATTTCTGTCTCTAAACGCAACAATTAATCCAAACAACTAAGAGATGCCGTTTTAGCTACCATGCAGGGCCACATATTAACTCGCATGCAAGCCGACTTTGATTTCTTGACTGATCAATGCGTAGTTGCGCTCCATGCATTGGGTTTCCGGGGGAGATAACAAGGCAGAGTAAGGAGCGTTTGGTTACATTGCTTAGGCTGGTCATAGTGGTGAGTAACTTGGACTAGTACAACATGCATATGTTACTAGTCTATATTACTACTACGCAAAGTTTGCCATCGAAAGCGAGCCGATCTGGCTCTCCTGAGCTAGCAAGGTTTTTCTAGCCCACCCAAGCTAGCTGGCCCACAAAAGATAACATATTTTAACAATTCCAAATGCATAACATTGTCCGGCTATGCTATAAGCTGTTCTTGCTAAGGATCCAAATGCTCCCTAAGTAACAACGCTCGCTAGCAACGAGGCTAGGAGGGGATTGAGATGTGAAGTTAATGGACGACACCTAAACATTTTGGGAATATCTGATTTCCATAGGATGACTTAACACCTAGACGGAGGGAGTACTACTCCTCAGTCCAGGTTTGATGGAATACTCATCACCTCTTCTCTTCTTGTATGTACTCCATTTGTATCTCACTTCCTGTGGCTTCGCACTTGCATGGTTTTCCTATTCTATGAACCTGTGTGTGCGTGTGCGTGTGTGTGTTTAACAGCATGTGTGTGTTAGAGAGAGCGATAGATCGACCTACTCCTACAAAGAGATGGTGTGTAGTGTATGATTTTAGCTGCGAGAGTCAGTGCACCCTCTCATTTCTAGGCGTCCGGTAGGGACAGGCGGACAACTGCCACGCCCGCTCCTGACCAGCCTGGCCCACCCAAAGTCCCTCCATCGCCCCCGTGCGCTTCCCACCCGAAACGGTCAGCGCCGCTCCAAAGAATCGGTGCCGCATTCATGCCCGGGCAGAGCGGACGTGACCTCTCACTGGCGCCTGCATTGAAGGGAGAACCGGATTCAAGAGTGATGGTTGCTTCGTCTGTCGAACTTACTGCTGGGCTCTGTGATTTGACGGCTCATTGGTCATTATTACTGAAGTGGTAGGACTGCTGGATGTCCCATGCTTTCTGCAAAAGGAGGTACTACTAGATTACAATTTTCTCCATTCTTACGGCAGAGGAGTGCAAGAGCAGTGAAAACACGTAGGCTCAATGATTACATGGCCCACCACACACTACAACTTTATTTATAAATGACACGGCACCTACTACTCGTTCTCCTATAAACCTTGCGCTTGGCATCTCCAAACTATTAACCTTGCGATTGGCTCTTCGCCTCTTCGGGAAGTCGAGCAATAATGGTACTGTAGTATATATCGTTCTGGATATATGAGACCGAATGAATTGCTGCACGCCCACCACGTGGCGAGGGTCGAGGGGCGAGGGAGAGTGCGTACTATTACGTCCGTTTCAATATGGACTACATACGGAGCAAAATGATTGAATCTACACTCTAAAATACGTCTATATACATCAGTGTTTAGAGTATGTACTAGTAGTTCATATTGAAATCTACTAAAGGACATATATTCCAACAATATGATAATCTCTCTAACCACGGTAGGGACGAGGAGTAAACGGAGGGAGTACTAGTAAATTTTTCTCCTCGTCCCGCGAGACACCGCGCGCGTGGGTGAGGGAGCGGGCGTAAGGTGTAGTAAGCAAGCTTCACCTCATCCCGCGAGCCACCGCGCCCGTGGGCGGGGGAGACGGCGTACAAGCAAGCTTTTCCTCGTTCTGCGAGTTGACGGGACACATCAAAAGTACTCCAGTGTATAGAGCCTTGCCTCTAAGGTAGGCCCCACATGGTTTGCCTCTTTTTTATCATAACGTGTCAAGTCACAATTTGTTTGTTCACCCGTGGTAGATGATCCTCCCTCCATCTAGTGGACAACCAGTACATGTGTCAAATTACCACGTGGGTTGCCTTTTCATACAGAAATGAGCTCCACCGTGTACCCGCGGGGGTGTGGTTGGGAAAGAGACGGGAGTACATGCGCCGTGCGTGCACCTCTTCTCTTCGTGCACGTCTCCCACCTACGTGGGTGTGTGTGAGAGATACAAACCTAGACAAATGGCTTGTGCGTTCGTGAGTGTTTTTTGTTTTTTTTGGGGGGGGGGAGGTTGATTTCGTGAATGTATCTGTGGGAATATGTGTCGATGACATCTCAAACAAAATTTTGCATGCAATGTGTGTAAATTGGAGGCCTATCCATATCATATATAGAGGGTTGGGCAATCCACGAGAAGAGAGGGAGGGGTCATAGATATCGATAGAGTCGAAGAGAGGATCAAGTGGGTGGGTGCGAGATCGATGAAGAGAGCCATCGAAATTGTGTGTGTGTGGGGGGGGGGAGGGTAGGCAGATGCCTAACTATAGAGGTAGAACGACTCGTATATGTGTTGAGAAGGAGAGACCCAGCTATGTCTTGAGGGAGATCGGTCGACATCCATACATAACTGAAGGACGGGAAATAGGATGGGACAGAGAGAGAGGAGAGAGAGAGAGGGAGGGAGAGGGGTAGAGTGCTGGATGGGTGATGGAGTTGCTTCTCGAAGATGGTAGGAGAGGCCTACTAGACAAACTGAGGGTGGAACTGCAGTATTATCAATAAGAGTGGGGATGTGTTTCTGTGTGTGCCTGTGCGTGATAGATCTGTCGGGACACATCAATGGATGATGAAGGGGAACCATGTGTTTGGTAAGCAAACCTAACTAGATCGGTAGATCAATTGTTGTTTGCCAGAGGAAGGGAGAGACATAACTAATGAGGTAGATCGATCGACGCATGGGGAAAAATGAGTTATAAGGACCTAGCTAACTATATGTATAGCGGGAGATCGGTCGGTGTACGTCCATTTGTTAGAGGCAAATAAGGCCCGGCGAGATGGATATACAGAGAGAATGGAGCTAGTAGGTGGTGCGAGATGCCCAGCGACTAGCTAGATAGGGGGAGGAGTGTGCGGTTGTGAGATCGATGGAAAGAGGGGTGAGCGTTTACATGTGTGTGGGACTGTACGAGAGACACGAGGCAAGGACACATAAAGGAGGAGATTGAAGGTGCGTGTGTATGTTGTAGGCAGCCATCGCTAGAGAGGTTTATCGATCGGTGTGTGTCGAAAAGGAGTTGTGGAGACTGTGGGAGAACGACCTAAAGAATAAGAAAATGAATGTGCGCGATGGATAGAATGCTGAGGGAGGGGGGGGGGGGGGGGGGGGGGGGGCGTGTGCATGCACAAGAGAAAGCTAGTGGTAGCTACAAAGGTTAGAGGATTGTGTGGGTGTAAGATACTAACAAAGATCATAATTTGATATGAAAGTGGATTCATATATTTGAATAGGAGATCATAGTGTTTTAAACATATGCATGCATGAATATAGCAGTGATACGCGTGTTGTGGTTTTGCACATGTTATACCATAATGTGATGATGCATGGCGTTTGCAACTCACAGCTAAATGTCGAACAATCTAAACCATACTATACATCGAACAATCTCACATTTTATTTGAATTTGTGATAATGTGTGGCGTTTGCAGCTTACAACTAAATATCGAACAATCTAAACAATACTATATATCGAACATTCTCACATTTTATTTGAATTTATTGTAATGTGTGGTGTTTGCAACTCACATCTAAATACTTGTAGGCGTAGGGGGCGGGGCACCATACATAATGTGATAAACACATTATACATATGAGACATGGTTTAGTTTGTGAAGATCTAGCTAGAGCTTGCAATGTACTGTGATTTGAAATCAACATAAAGTGGATTCAAAAAATCGAGTTTGAGTTCATATAGTACACATAGTTCATATGTAACTCGAGGCTAATCATGTGGTGTGCTGTGAAGATAATACACAAATGATAGTTTAACTTGACAATAATGACGATGGTAGATCTTATTAAAACAGAGATACGAATTCAAATGCTTTGACTTCACAGCAATCATTATTGTAGATCTTATTCAAATAGAGAAACAAATTCAAATTTAGTTCATATTGAAACGGTAGTATATATGTTTGGAATGCACTAAAACGTTCATTTGAGTACTAGGTTGTATGCATTATACACGTAGCAAAATATTTTAATTGACCATAACATGAATTCAAAGTTTTGAATGACATTTGTAGTGCGAATTGATTTGGTACAGTACACGTTAGGCTTGTCCGGAAATTTCAACCCGCGCCTTGTTAGCCCGAAATATTTAAGATATATCTTTGTCTCATCATGCTCCGACAACTCCCTCCATCTCAACCCGCGCCTTGCTATTCCAAAATTACAACGCGTGCGAAAACTCCCATCTCCTGTGAAATCCCGACACGTGAAATGCCCGTGATACCCCTGAACCAAAAGAACCGCCTCAAATCGGTGGGGGTACTTTCGTAACATACCCCACATTTCGGACAAGCGCGCCCCTAAGCCATGGTTCCCCCACTCCCATCCCATCCGCCCACCCATTCGTGCACCGAGGCCGGCAAAACCCGCGAAGCCCCACACCCTCCTCCGTCCGCCACCCAGCCGGAGCCTCTTCCCCGACGACGTCGTCCACAACAACACCTCGACGTCCCTCATCCACCATACCGGATGAGGATCCATCGTTGATCTGGTCGTCCCGCCGGTTCAGCCACCCCATCCTCCACCTCCAAGGAGCTGCCCCGACGTTCCCCTCGTCTTTTGCGCCACCTCCATTCCCACACCGCCGTCTTCACCTGCACCACTAGGAGAGCATCTTCATCACCGTTTCCTCGGATGAAGCTACGGCCTAATTGGCGCCACCAAAGAGGTTGTACACTAATCGCCACATTTTCTTCTTTATTTGATCTCATGGTGCTGCCGGCGCTCGGTCCTGAGCCGACACGGCGCGGCTCCATCCACGGCGGCGTCGCTGGCCACTTCCTCCACGGCGTCGCTCCCTCAGCGGCGACGTCCACATCAATAGGAACTGCTGCTGCTTTAGCTCTCGCTCGCGCTGCTGCTCTGCTCTTGCTCTCGGTCCCCTGCCTAGTCTGCTCTTGCTCGCGCTGCTGCTCTCGCTCTCGCTCTTGCTTGCGATGCTGCTCCTATTTAGCTACACTTCAGTCGACTGAATCGACTTTTGGGTCAGTCGATTTTCAGGGGGTGGGGGGTGGGCTCGCCGAAGTTAAGGAAGAACCAGCCGCAGCAGGGAGGGGGGCTTGCCGGAGAGGTACCCCACTATCTATCTTAGGTTTTAGGGTGGGGGCGGTGGTCGCCGGCGGTGGCGTGGGGATCGCTGGAGAAATAGCTCGGCACAGGGGGGGCTACAGGGATGGCTAGGGCGGCGGCGGACCAGCAGTGGGGAGTGTTTTCGGGGCGGGCGGGGCGGCGCACCGCCGGCAGCGGGCGGCGGGGGGCGGCTGTTTGGCCGGTGGTGGCTGGCGGCTCAGGGGGGTGGAGGTTGAAGATGAACTGCATGCCCTTGATTTCGTATCCAACAACTGCAAAATCGATTGACCATAGATGAAAAAGTCAGTCGACTGACTTGTAGCCTCACCTCTAATGCGTTCAGTTTCGACATTTAAGTTCAGTTTCGACAGTTAAATTCAGTTTCGAAAGTTAAGTTCAGAGATGGGCGGCTGATGTATACATCTAGCAGTTTGTGGTTATGTATTTTACGTCATCTATTGGAGATGCTATTAGAATTCCACTCAGGTTAAAGTTGTCTCTCTTGTCCTGCTTCAGCCTCGGCGTCGTACAACTCACCGGAGCTACTCCAACGACGAAACCCTCCATCACAGTGGAGCAGTACCCAGGCTCCATCTCCAGACGCCTAAGATCTTCTTCCCCTCCTCTGACAGCCAAGTCAGCTGGAGCATCCTCACCGGCCAACCCAATCACGCTGAGATCGACATGGCTTCGCCAAAGAGGTTGTACACTTCTTGTGGTTTGACTTAATCTCACCATGCTTCTTTGCATCCCGTGATCTTCCAATTCTTGTGAACCAAACACCCAGATTGGCAGAAATCCTGTGTTTTTAAATTCTCCATTTTGAACGTGCATTCCTATCCTATTCCTGTCTATTTCCTATCCCTGCATTGTTAGAATCCTCAAATTTAAACAAGCCCTAACACAATTACTTCTGTTACATATATGTGTCAAAGAAAACTTTGTGTGGTTTGTCCAACTCCTGCGGTGCTGTGTTCCACCCCAGCTCAGCTGCTCCAATGATGGAAGGGTTCACCACAGCAGGGATCCACTCTCCAGATTGTCTTTCACCGCCTCAGATCTTCTTCCCCACCGCCGGCAGCCACGACAACTGCATTACCATCATCAACTGAGCAGATGACCTTGAGGACTACACGGGTCCGCAAGAGAGGTCGCACTCTTCCGTGTCTGCTTATGTTATGCATCGCTTAATATGATTACATGCTACTTTATCATCGTGTTCACCTATTAGACTCTGACTCAGGTCCAAACTTATGCTAAAACTTGAGTTTTTAAATGGTTGTCGGGTACATATTGGGGCAACAATCAATACTATTTGTCTACTATCTGGTTAATCTCGAGTGTCTACTATGAGTTTCATGTTGGGTGCAAACAAACATTAAAGGAGCCATTATCTGTATTTTTTAACTAAAGCTATTATCTGCCTGCTATCATTGGTTTTGGGTCTATCCATAGTTTGCTACCTTCACTCTGGATTTGTGCATGCACTCCTTACATAATCTCACTATGTTTTATTCCTATGCATGTCAGTTATTGTACACAATGGAACTGAACATGTAGAGCAAAAGAGACGAGCCTTGCGTGGCAATAAAATTTCATGCAGATGTCGCTCCATGGTGGGCACAAAGGCAGCCCCCCTCTACCCATTTCGGATCATAATCAAGAGGAAGATAACTGTTCTGTGGGGGATTCAGAAGCAGAAGACCACTCCTATTTACCCCATGAGGTCTTCGCTCTAACTTGGCATGTTGATGTTGTTAATACCATGCATATGGTGCCTTGCATTGCTTACTGTATACATCAAAGATGTCATCTACTTAGTTTAGACATGCTTTGTGTCAATTCCATCTGTTTATTTTCTTTATCGTATATGTGAATCATGCAATTCCATCTTGTTTAGCCAGACATCATATATGTGAATTTTGCAATGCCACCCTGGTTAGCCAGTCATCTTATATGTGAATTACATCATGACATCATTTTTTTATTACGTGTTAAATTTGTCAACAATTTTAGTACATTCAATTACTCTTCCTGTGCATCAGCCATTCGGCATGGTCATGGAAAAATGTGGAGTGGAAACAAGGTCTTTAGAGCAGACAATGCTATCTGATGAAGCGCATGTCTTGCTTACAGATAGCTCCTCAGAGGAGGATTCAGAGACAGGCCCCCCCCAAGGTGCATGCTCTAACTTGGCGGGGTTATGTTGCTCATATCGTGCGTATGGTATCTTGCATTGCTATGTCATTTGCTTAGTTTAGACATGATTTGTGTGAATGCTACCTGTTTAGTGTCTAATTACCATATATGTGAATTATGCAATGCCATCTTTTTGCAAGACATTATATATGTGAATTATGCAATGCTACCTTGTTGCAAGGTATTATAAATGTGAATTATGCAATGCCATGCTGTTTAGCCAAGTGTCATATATGTGAATTATATCATGTCGTCCTATTTTTGTATTTCTCATTGCTTTTGTCGACAATGTTTGTATATTCAACTGCTCTTCCTGTGCATCAGCCATTTGAATTGGTGATGGAGAAATCTGGAGTGAAAACAAGGTCTTCAGAGCAGACAATGCTACCTGGTGAAGCAGACATGTTGCTGGTTACAGATAGCTCTTCAGAGGAGGATTCAGGGACAGATGACCAGTCCTATTATCCCCCTGAGGTGTATGCTCAAACTTGGCAGGGTTATATTACTCATATCATTCATATGTTGTATTGCAATGCTTAGTTTTTACATCATATACACGATATTGAATGCCATCTCCTTAGTTGACACATCATATATGTGATTTCCCTCTGCTCACTTCCTTAGTATATAAATCATATATTTGAATTATATCATGCCATGATGTTTACATACACAGCATGTATCTGAATTATGGCATGCCAACTCATTTTCTAAAGACATAATATAGTTATATCATCTCATCCTGTTCACATAGTCATCATATTTTGAATTATGTCATTCTATCCGTGAATTATATCATGCCATCATGTTTCCATCGATGGCATGTTTGTGATTTACGGCATGCCAACCACTTTAATAGACACAACGTATAGTTATATCATGTCATCCTGTTTACATAGTCGTCATATTTTGAAGTATGTCATTCTATCCTGTTTAGTTAGCCATCATACATGCGAAATTGTGTCATGCTATCCTGTTTAATTAGCCATCATATATTTGAAATTATGTCCTGCTATTCTGTTTGGTTAGACAACATAAATGTGAATTATTTCATGCCCTGTTTTCTTCCCTACTATCCATTGCACCTATCTATCTTACAATGTCTGCACATTCAATTAATTTTCTTGTTTATCATCCATTTCAATTGGAGGGGGTGATGGCAGTATCTTTGGGAGTAAAAACACGGTCTTCGGAAAAGATCATGCTACCTGTCGATGGAGATAGAACCACGGTTGTACTTGCCCAAGAACCAGCCCCACCACACATAACCCAGACTCACACGGATTGTACCCCTACCCAGTTGGACAAAGAACCAGCTACACCCCTTCTAACCCCAACCCTAGCAGATAGTAACCCAGTTCCCGTTGACACAACACCGTCTCCACCACAGAGCACCCAAACATGAGCAGTTAGTAAGGCAACTGCAGTGCCCAAAGCACGAGGACCACCACTCCGAACCCCAAGTCAATGCTTAAAGCAGAAGAAGAATTGTTCTCATGTCAGGTTCCATAGCTATGGTTCATACTACCTTGCTCTTGCATCACTGTATTTACTCATACGAACTAATTTCAAATTTGAAGGATGCAATTGAAACTCCAATGGAGCAGCAGGTATGTTTTAAACCTGTTTATTTAACGTGTTTGCTGTTGTAACTTGCTCTATGTTGATTTCAGTTTCAACTGAATAAACAGTTATGTTCTCATGCCATGCACATTACAAGTGTTGTTATTGCTGTGTAGTTTCCCACACTTATATTCTCTCTATGCTGCTTTGTCTTAAATAGATATGATTCGCACTGTATCTATCTAGATTTGGCAACATAAACTAGAATGATATAGATCATACAGTGACCATACTACATAGATATATGTTTGTTTCATGCTGTTATCCTGTCCACCTTACTACTAAACTTGTTTACCAAAATGAGTTTCATATACTACATTGTAAACCTGTGATGTGTTTGTTTGTTTCTCCTTTAGAACACGGATAAAATATTGGAGAAGAGTACCCCGTTATGCAATGGTAAAGGAAGTAATGCAGATCAGGTTCAAGATAGTGAGACATCCCTGTTGTTCTACAAGAAAGCTGATAAAAACTATATTGAAGACACTGAGACAACCCCAAAGTCCTGTCTTGATGTAGTGTTCGAGTTACTGGCTACTACTGCTGGCACCAGCTCTTCGATCTTACTGCCTGAATCAGTTCGGCTTCTTGAGTTTCAACTTCAAGTTGAAAGACATCGATCAAATGTTATGCGACAGGAAGCCGAAGGACTAAGGAAGTCCATGCAGAATTCAGATGCATGCTTTCTGGTGCAACAGCAAGTGCTGGAGGATTTAAGCGCCAAAAAAGAGAAAGTTAATAAGCTTGCTAAGCATCTTGCCAACATTATGGGTACCTAGGCTATTGTTTCTTGAGTTCTTCTAAAGTGGTTTCAGTTCAAGACTTGTTTTGCTGCGACGTTTATATGCTGCTTTGTTCCCTATATTTGCACTTGTGGCGAACTTTGATGCCTAGTGGATGTAATATGTGTAATAGCCATGATAACCTAGCGTAAGTTGCTTGCTTATTTATTTCCATTGTCTTGTTTATTTGTTTTCTTATAGTCAGTGTAGTTCTTTTTCCGCGGTTTCCTAGTGGCCGCAATAACCTATTTTTTAAAACTAGGCCACATTAACAATGGGCTACATATTTACTGTAGTTGACATGGGCCTCCTACGGGCCGTAGAAACAATGGGCCTATTAATGGCCGTAGAAACAATGGGCCTTCTATGGGGCATAGACACAATGGGCCTTCTACGGGCCGTATCATCAATGGTCCTTCTATGGGCCGTATGATCGGTTGGCCAAACATGGGCCAATAACAGACCACATCATGGCCGTAAATTGGCTAGAGTTGAAATCGTCCGTTCATGGGCCGACCATAATGGGCCGTCGTTAATAGGTCGTATTTGATGACGCTATGAAAACGGCCCAACGTATTAACGGGCCACAAACGGGCCGACTGTAACCACGGGCTGTATTTGGCCCACAAGCAGAAAATGACAGTAACGGGCCGAAAGTAAACGAATGCTGGAAATGAGCCCAAGAATAAATGGGCCCTGAGAAGGCCGAAAGATAACATGGGCTGGCAATGGCCCAACGGAATAATGGGCCATTAATGGGTATAAAGTGATACACTGTTCATTATGGGCCAGTTTTACCACGGGCTGTTAATGGGCCGAGGGTTACTAAGGGCCTCATATGGGCCAAAAGACATCATGGGCCATACATGGGCCGGAAGTTAAAACAGGCTAGAATTATATTGGACGGCCCAGATGATGCTACTGGGCCTAATTCGGATAGGCCGTAAACGGGCCCTGGGTTAGCGGGCTGTAAATGGGCTATATGCGAATAGGCCGTTAACATGCTTGCCATGGACCGTCCCGCCACCTTTTGACCAAGTCAAACGAGCCGGCCTTTTCACAGGAATGGGCCTTTGTTGGTCCGTGCCATGTGTCGACTTATCATAGGTGCTTTGGGTCCAATGAGTGGATGACATCTTTTCCAACGGTGAGCCGACACATGTTTCCTCCAGCCAATGATGATTTCACACGTGGAAAATCCCCATTGGTCGGAGCTGTTAACGGGTTATCGGATCCAAAACCGGACCCGATAGCTTAACGACGTTCCGTTACGGTGGATGCCACGTGTCGGTCACCCTTGACGAAAGCACTTCCGTGATGCGCAATTTATCGTCATGGAAGTGGACACTTCCGTGATGATAATTTTGGTAATGTCATTGAACACTTCTACGACAACACATGTATGACTATCTTGATTCTGTCGTAAATTTGTCATGGATGTACATGCATGACAGAAAACGTGACCTACTATGACAAACATGTATCATCACGGAAGTGTATTTTTTTGTAGTGAAGACAATTGATGTTGCGCCTTTGGGGTGCCCCCCGCCCCCTATATAAAGGGGGAGGAGGAGGTGGCCGGCCCAAGGGGGCACACCAAGGGGGGAGTCCTACTTGGACTCGTAGTCCAAGTAGGATTCTTCCCCTCCTTCCAATTAACAGAAAGGGGAAAGGGGATTGGGGGGAGAGTGAGAAGGAAAGGGGGCATGCCCCCTACCATAGACCAATTAGGTTTGGGCTTGGGGGGGCTCCCCACCTCTTGCGGCAGCCTCCCTCTCTCCACTATGGCCCAATAGGCCCATTAACTTTCCCTAGGGGTTCTGGTAGCCTCCCGGTACTCCGAAAAATCCTCGAACCTTATCGGAACCATTCTAGTGTCCATATATAACCTTCCATATATCAATATTTACCTATCGACCATTTCGAGACTCCTCGTCATGTCCGTGATCTCATCCGAGACTCCAAACAAACTTCGGTCACCAAAACACATAACTCATAATACAAATCGTCATCGAACGTTAAGCGTGCGGATCCTACGGGTTCGAGAACTATGTAGACATGACCGAGAAACCTCTCCGGTTAATAACCAACAACGGAACCTGGATGCTCATTTTGGTTCCCACATATTCTACGAAGATCTTTATCGGTTATACCGTAATGACAACATACATTATTCCCTTTGTCATCGGTATGTTACTTGCCCGATATTCGATCGTCCGTATCTTCATACCTAGTTCAATCTCATTACCGGCAAGTCTCTTTACTCGTTCCGCAATGCATCATCCCACAACTAACTCATTAGTCACATTGCTTGCAAGGCTTATCATGATGTGCATTACTGAGAGGGCCCAGAGATACCTCTCCGATACTCAGAGTGACAAATCCTAATCTTGATCTATGCCAACTCAACAAACACCATCGGAGACACCTGTAGAGCATCTTTATAATCACCCAGTTATGTTGTGACGTTTGATAGCACACAAAGTGTTCCTCCGGTATTCGGGAGTTGCATAATCTCATAGTCACAGGAATATGTATAAGTCATGAAGAAAGCAATAGCAAAAAAAACCGAACGATCATAATGCTAAGCTAACGGATGTGTCTTGTCCATCACATCATTCTCCTAATGATGTGACCCCGTTCATCAAATGACAACACATGTCTATGGTTAGGAAACTTAACCATCTTTGATTAACGAGCTATTCTAGTAGAGGCTTACTAGGGACACTGTGTTTTGTCTATGTATCCACACATGTATCAAGTTTCCGGTTAATACAATTCTATCATGAATAATAAACATTTATCATGATATAAGGAAATATAAATAACAACTTTATTATTGCCTCTAGGGCATATTTCCTTCAATCATATCTACTATATGACTCACGTTCGACCTTTCGGTCTCCAGTGTTCTGAGGCCATGTATGTACATGCTAGGGTTGTTAAGTTTAACCCAAGTATTCTACATGTGTAAAACTATCTTACACCCATTGTATGTGAACATAGAGTCTATCACACTCGATCATCACGTGGTGTCTCGAAACAACAAACTGTAGAAATGGTGCATACTCAGGGAGAACACTTTTACCTTGAAATTTAATGAAGGGATCATCTTATAATGCTACCATCGTTCTAATCAAAATAAGATGCATATAAGATAAACATCACATGCAATCAAAATATGTGACATGCTATGGTCATCATCTTGTCCTTTTGATCTCCAGCGGCCAGCATCGTCATGATCTCCATCGTCACCAGCTCGACACCTTGATCTCCATTGTTGTGTCGTGGTCGTCTCGCCAACTATTGCTTCTACAACTATTGCTAACTCATAGCGATAAAGTAAAGCAATTACATGGCGTTTGCATTTCATACAATAAAGAGACAACCATAAGGCTCCTGCCGGTTGCCTAATATCTTACAAAACATGATTATCTCATACAATAACGTATATCACGACATGTCTTGACCATATCACATCACAACATACCCTGGAAAACACAAGTTAGACGTCCTCTACTTTGTTGTTGCAAGTTTTACGTGGTTGCTACGGGTTTCTAGCAAGAACCATTCTTACCTATGGCGAAAACCACAACGGTGATTTGTCAAGTTTGTTGTTTTAACCTTCTTCAAGGACCGGCCATAGTCAAATTCGATTCAACTAAAGTAGGAGAAATAGACACCCGCCAGCCACCTTTATGCAAAACTAGTTGCATGTTAGTCGGTGGAATCGGTCTCATGTGCGTGGACATGTAAGGTTGGTTCGGGCCGCTTCATCCCACAATACCACCGCATCAAAATAAGACGTTGGTGGTAAGCACTATGACAATCACCGCCCACAACTCTTTGTGTTCTACTCGTGCATATCATCTATGTATAGGCCTGGCTCATGATGCCACTATTGGGAATCGTTGCATGGAAAACAAAAAAAATCTACGCACACGCAATGATCTATCCATGGAGATGCATAGCAACATGGGGGAGAGTATGTTTACGTACCCTCGTAGACCGTAAGGGGAGCCAAAGAATATTTGAAGGTATTAGCAGCTGAGTCGTCAATTCAACCACACCTGGAGATTAATTATCTGCAGCAAGTAATCAGTAGCAAAGAAATATGATAGTTCTGATAGTGGTGACAGCAGCAATAGTAATGGTAACAGTCATAGCAGTAATTTTGTAGCAAGTATAACAGGGATGATAGCAGCAGTAACTTAGCAAGAAACAATATAAGATAAATTCATAGGCATTGGATCGGTGACTTGTTGGATGATATTCATCATGAGACAATTATGACCTAGGGCGATACGGCACTAGCTCCAGTTCATCAATATAATATAGGCATGTTTTCCGTAAATAGTCATACATGCTTATGGAAAGAACTTGCATGACATCTTTTGTCCTGCCCTCCCATGGCAGTCGGGTCCATATTGGAAACTAAGTGATATTAGGCCTCCTTTTAATAGAGAACTAGAACAAAGCATTAACACGTAGTGAATACATGAACTCCTCTAACTATGATCATCATCAGGAGTGGTCCCGACTATTGTCACTCCGGGGTTGCCGAATCATAACACGTAGTAGGTGACTATAACTTGCAAGATCGGATCTAGAACATGGATATAATGGTGATAACATAAACGGTTCAGATCTGAAATCATGGCACCCGGGCCAAAAGTGACAAGCATTAAGCATGGCAAAGTCGTAACAACATAAATCTAAGAACATAATGGATACTAGAGATCAAGCCCTAACAAAACTAACTCGATTACATGATGAATCTCATCCAACTCCTCACCAACCAGCGAGCCTACGAAGGAATTACTCACTCCCGGTGGGGAGTATCATGGAGTTGGTGATGGAGAAGGGTTTATGATGATGAAGAATGAATATCCTCCTCTCCGGGGCCCCAAACGGACTCTAGATCTGGCCTCCCGATGAAGAACAGGAGGTGACGGCGGCTCCGTCTCATGGATCGTGATAATTCTTTCTCCTTGTTTTTTTCTGGAAAAATAGGATTTTATAGCGTTGGTTTCAGGGTCCGCGGGGCCTTCAGGTGGGGAGAACCCACCTGGGCGTGCCAGGAGAGGGGGGCGCGCTCTGGTGGGTTGTACCCACCCAGGTGCCCCTCTCTGGTAGGTCTTGGCTCCAGAAATTCTTATTATTGATATAAAAAATCCTCACAAAGTTTCGTTCCATTATGAGAACTTTTATTTCATTCAAATCATGCAAATTAGAGTTCAAAAAAAGGAAAAGCATTAGGAAAAGTAGATACATTGGAGACGTATCAACTCCCCCAAGCTTAAACCTTTGCTTGTGCTCAAGCAATTCAGTTGATAAACTGAAAGTGAAAAAGAAAAACTTTTACGAACTATTTTGCTCTTGTTTGCATAAATCAGCTTAAACAGCACCCAGGTTTTCAGCCAACATTATAACTAACCATGCCGACAATAACTCTTAAAGATTATATTAACTCATATCAATGACACAATCAGCTAGCAAGCAATAATAAGATATCTCAAATAGAAACATGCTGTCAAAACAACCATGATATAATATGACAATAGTGGTATTTCGCTAGCCCTTTCTGAGACTGCAAAACATAAATGCAGAGCACCTCCAAAGTCCAAGCAGCGACTAAACATTGTAATTCATGGTAGAAAAGATCCAGTCATGATGCACCCAACATTAGCTAAACAAAATGCATAAGTCATGACAGTTGTGCTCTCAGGTTCTAGCGCTTTTTTAGAAGGTGATGACACAACATAAAAGTAAATAGATAGTCCCTTCGCAGAGGGAAGCAGTGATTTGCAGAGGTGTCAGAGCTCAAAATTTTAAAACAGAGATAAATGATATTTTGAGACATGCACCCTTCTCATTTACTACACGACTATCAGTTATCAATATCTCCCATGCTAAAAAAGCTAGTGGCGGTTTCGAAGCGATAAAAAGTAAAGGTTTTGACTCCATTGGGAGTTTTTGTTTGATTATTTGAGAGATTAACTCTTTTGTGTTTGTAGTTTGGGACTGGGCATCCCTATTACCGCCCTTTTCTCATGCGATGGCGAGTGAATAAACACTCGACCTGAGAATAAACCGCTTAGCATGGAAGATACCGACCACCTCTTGTCGTTCCATGAACGATCCAGGCACATAAAAAGGATAGTTTTTTAGAAGTTTTTAGAGGTGGCACATGCAAATTTAGTTAGGACGACAGGGTAATACCACATATAGGTAGGTATGGTGGACTCATCTGGAATAACATTGGGTTCAAGGTTTTTGATGTACAAGCAGAATTCCCACTTAGTACAGGCGAAGGCTAGCAATTAGATTGAGAAGCGGCCAGCTAGAGAGCAACAACGATCATGATCATGCATTGTGCATAAGTAACATTGGACACTAGCATGAGTAGGACATGATCACCATGAACATAAATATCATAGAGACTATGTTGGTTTTGATTCAACTACATGCATGAACATGTGCCAAGTCAAGCCACTCGAACATTCATAGGAGGATACCATATCATCATACTACATCACAATAATTTTAACGCAATGTTGATATCCAAGATAAATCATTATTCACTCCCAGCTACATATGCATGGCATGAGAAACTATAATCTCTAATTGTCATTGCAAACATGTTTAATCATAAGGGGATGAATCATGGATACTAGGTTAAACATATTTACACAAACAAAACAAGTCGAGTTCATACCAGTTTCTCTCTGCCACGGCTAGTTCATCGAATATCGTCATTATTGCCTTTCACTTGAATGACCGAACAATGTGAAAATAATACTAGTGCAAGAGTGCCATGGACTAAGTTGGAATCTGCACACATTTTATTCAATATGGGAAGACAAGGTAAAATGGGATCTTTATTAGTTCAACAATTATTCATATGAGAGCCACTCAACATTTTCGTCGTGGTCTTCTCATTGGTGCAACTCGAATAAAAGGAAAAGAAATTTAGAGAAACACACTGAAATATTTTTGGAGTTTTTGGTTTTCTTGAACAAGCAAATAAAAGGGAAAAGCAAAAGCGAGAAAAACTATTTACACGGGAAAACTCCCAACAAGCAAAAGAAGAACAAGGAAATCTTTTTGGGTTTTCTTTTTTAATACTATAGCTAGCAGGCATAGAAGTAAACTAGCTACAACAATGTTTTTTGGTTTTTCTAGAGTTTTTCAAACACAGAAGAAGAAAGCAAGAAAAATAAAATTTAAACATGGATGATACAATGAAAAAGTGTGAACACTGACAAATGAAAATAAGTGAACATGAATGTAATGTCGGTGAGAACACGTACTCCCCCAAGCTTAGGATTTTAGCCTAACTTGGTAGTCGATTAGTAGCCTGGATAATAGTTGGCGTGGTAGCTCATGGAAGCTCCCGGTGCGGATGCCTCGGCTTGCCGTGCTGCCTCCGCTGCTGCGTTGTGAGCTCGGGCCTCGCTCTCAAGAATAAAATATCTTCCTTTGTTGTGATAATCAAAAAGAGCAGGCGCAGGCAAATATGTGTGCACAACAGATTTTTGGTTAAACAATAGATTATAAGTGAAGTTGTCAACCTTTCCCTTGAGAATCTTATGATCTTTTAAAGTGTCAAAATCTAGATATTGCGTGGGTAGGATAGGATCAAAGGGCAAAAGTGCAAAACCCAGCCCTCGGTCCTAAACACATGGCATATATTCCACCATAGAAATAGCCAATGTTAGGGTTGTGCTGAAGTCTGCATGCAACAATCGCTCCAAGGTTATAATTCCTTTCACCGGTGAGAGCGGTGTGTATGAGGATCAAGTCTGGAGCACAAAGTGTACTGTAGTCTTGCTTGCCTACTATAGATTTCTCGTTAAATAATGCAAAGTATTGAATTGTGGGAAAATGAATGCTCTTTATTCTACCTTGTGTCACTCCCCACGTCTCACCGTAACAAAGACTAGTAAAAAAATGTTTGATACTTAGCCCTTGGCGGTTCGCCAAGCGAACCCCAGAACGAGAGTTTGCAGTGGTAAGCAAAATTCTCTAGTGATATGGTAAATGGGTTATCATAAAGCATAAATGACACCCTAGACTCACGGGGAAGGAATTTAAATCTTTAACAAATGATTTAGTGAGAAGGTGGCGTTGTTCGCACTTATCTGAAAGGTAGGGACCGAGACCGGCATTGTGAACATATTGCTCAAATTCCTCTTTAATAACCACATGCCCCATATACTCATCGCAAGGCCATAATCATGTTTTGGTGGTGGCATCTCGAGTAGAACTTTCACTTGGTTCGACATAAGACCGGCGAGCAGAACTGTCACTAGAAGATGCCCCCGAGGATCTCCTCCTCGAAGAACTCCTTCCAAATAGGTTCATCATGTCCGCGTACAATTTTCTGAAAATTTTTGGGTGACAAAAAATTGTTAACAAAACTTTATTAAATTGATAGCAACTACATAGAGGCCATAGCAAGCATTCAAACTACTTAGAGCACTAAGAATTCAACATGCAAGCTCATCTACAGTAGCACCAAGAGTAGCTAATTATTCAAAATACAAACTACTAAAACAAAAACTAATTGGACAAACGGTGAAGTCACATACCAAGCAACAATCCCCCGAAACAGTTTTCAAAATGGAGTTTTGAGCAAAGAGATCGAAATCCGTGGGTTTGAGAGCAAGAAGCCAAGAACATGGGAGAGAGAGCAATGGAGATTTTTTTGGAGGTACGTGATGATGTGGTATAAAGAGATAAGTGAGGGGGCCCATGTGGGGACCACAACCCACCAGGGCACGCCTGGGGGTCGTGGCGCGCCCAGGTGGGTTGTGCCCACCTGGTGCACCTCCCTCTAATATTATTTGCACCAGAAATTTAGAAATATTCAGAAAAAATCGTATTAAATTTTCAGGGCATTCTGAGAACTTTTATTTTTGGGTCATTTTTTATTGCACGGGAAATTCAGAAAACAGATAAAACATGGCATTTTATTTTATTTAACTAATAAAAATAGAAGATAAAAAGTAGGGAGAGAAGGTAGTGCTTACTAAATTCATCAACTTACTGCTCAAAAAATGATCCATTAATAAGATTGATCAAGTCTTATTATCAACCACTTTCGATTAGCATGAAACCGAAGAACTTTTGTAAATCACTAAGTTACCTCAATGGGGATATGAATGTCCCCAACAATAAGCATTTCATATTTCTTGTCGACAGTAGGTAGAGGTATTTGAAAACTTCCAATAGTGATTGTTGGAGATTTTTCAATAACATTAATACCATTCACATGGAATTGTTTCGTCAGTAAGTGCACTGTATGCTCATTACCATTGATATGCAAAGTGACCTTGCTTTTATTGCAATCAATAACAACCCCTACAGTATTCAAGAAGGGTCTACCAAGGATAATTGACATGTTGTCATCCTCGGGCATATCAAGTATAACAAAGTCAGTCCAAATAGTAACATTAGCAACAACAACGGGCACATCCTCACAGATACCGATAGGTATGGCAGTTGATTTGTTAGCCATTTGCAAAGATATTTCAGTAGGTGTGAGTTTATTCAAATAAAGTCTTTTATATAAATAGAAAGGCATAACACTAACACCAGCTCCTAAATCACACAAAGCAGTTTTCACATAATTCTTTTTGATGGAGCAAGGTATAGTTGGCATTCTCGGATCTCCATGTTTTTTAGGTACTCCATCTTTAAAAGTATAATTAGCAAGCATAGTGGAGATTTCAGCTTTTGGTATTTTTCTCTTATTTGTGATGATGTCTTTCATATACTTTGCATAAGGAGGTATTTTCAAGATATCAGTCAAGCGAGTACGCAAAAAGACTAGCCTCAACATTTCAGCAAAGCGTTCAAATTCTTCATCATCATTCTTTTTAGTTGACTTAGGTGGAAAAGGCCTATGTTTTTGAACCCACGGTTCTCTTTCTTTACCGTGTTTTCTAGCAATGAAGTCTCTTTTATCATACCTTTTATTCTTAGGTTGTGGGTTATCAAGATCAACAGGTGGTTCTATCTCAACAACATTCTCTGGATCTTTATTATTTGGTTGAGAGTCTTCATGAACATCAACATTATCTTTTTCATTATCACTGGGTGAGTGTTCATTACCAGACTGAGTTTCAGCATCTGAGATAGAAGTTTCATTATCATTATCAGGAGGTTTCTCTATTTCAGGTTCACTAGGAGCAAGCAAAGTCCTATCATTTTTCTTTTTCTTTCTAGAAGAACTAGGTGCCCTAGTGTTAGCTCTTTGTGAATCTTGTTCAATTCTTTTTGGGTGTCCCTCGGGATAAAGTGGTTCCTGAGTCATTTTACCTCCTCTAGTTGCAACTCTAACAACAAAGTCATCCATATTATTATTCATTTCATCAAGCAATTCTCTTTGTGATTTAGCAACTTGTTCTAACTGAGTTTGAACCATAGAAGCATGCTTTCCAACACCTCTAACATCATTTGATATTCTAAATAACAAGTCACTGAAGCGAGCAATCATATCAAAATTGTATTTCAATTGTTTCATAACATTTGCATTGAAGTGATCTTGTTTTCTAATATAATTTTCAAACTCATAAAGGCATTGGCTAGGATGCATATTGTGAGGACTGTCATTATCAATGAATTTCATAAGAGAATTTACCTCTACCACCTTAGGCAGCGATGGTGTATTAAGCCCATGTATTTCTTCAATATGAGGTAATTTTTTAACATCTTTAGCTTTAATACCTTTTTCCTTCATGGATTTCTTTGCCTCTTGCATATCTTCAGGATTGAGATATAATATACCCCTCTTCTTCAGAGAGTGGGTTTAGCCGGTGGTTCAAGAAGAGTCTAATCATCATAATTTTTCCATATGTTATTCAATAATTCTTCACCTTGTCCGGCAGTTCGTTCCCTGAACACAACCAGCACAACTACCTAGGAAGTCCCTAGAAGCATCATTTAGTCCACTATAGAAGATATCAAGTATTTCATTTTTCTTAAGAGGATGATCAGGCAAAGCATTAAGTAATTGGCAAAACCTCCCCCGAGCTTGTGGGAGACTCTCTTCTTTAATTTGCACAAAGTTAAATATTTCTTGCAAGGCAGCTTGTTCCTTATGAGCAGGGAAATGTTTTTAGAGAGGTAATAAATCATATCCTGGGGACTACGCACACAACCAGGAGCAAGAGTATTGTACCAAGCTTTAGCATCACCCTTTAATGAGAAAGGAAATAATTTGAGAAGAAAGTAATAGTGAGTTTTCTCATCATGAGTAAAAAGGGTGGCTATGTCATTCAACTTAGTAAGATGTGCCACAACAGTTTCAATTTCATAACATGGAAAGGATCAGATTCAACCAAAGTAATTAACTCTGGGTCGACAGAGAATTCATAATCCTTAACATCAATAATGATAGGTGAAGTAGAAAACTTAGGATCACATGTCATTCTAGCATTCAGAGATTTTTCTTTATACTTGCATAATAATTTCTCTAGATCATCTCTATCTCTACAAGCAATAATATCTCTAGTTGTCACCTCACTCATAACATAACCTTCCAGTACCTTAGGTAATTCATATTTAGGAGGGCTAGTTCTAGTAGGTGTTTCAGGAGTTTCAGTTTCAAGCTCATCATCAGATTCAACAACATCATGTTGTATAACTCTAGCAATTTGTTTATCAAGAAAGTCACCAAGTGGCACATCATCATTAAGCAAGGTACTAGCATCATCATAAGCATTATCCATAGCAGAAGTAGCATCATCAATAACTTGCGACATGCCAGAATTAATAGCATGTGGTGGTGTTGCAAGTTTACTTATAACAGAAGGCGAATCTAAAGCAGAACTGGATGGCAGTTCCTTACCTCCCCTCGTCTTTGAGGGAAGTATCTTAGTCTTAGCATCCTTCAGATTCCTCATAGTGATAATATGATAATAGTCCCAAGTGACTCAACAAATATAGCTATGCTTGCCGGCAACGACACCAGCAAAAGGTCTTGATAACCCACAAGTATAGGGGATCGCAACAGCTTTCGAGGGTAGAGTATTCAACCCAAATTTATAGATTCGACCCAAGGGGAGCCAAAGAATATTTGAAGGTATTAGTAGTTGAGTTTTCAATTCAACCACTCCTGGAGATTAATTATCTGCAGTAAGTAATCAGTAGCAAAGTAATATGATAGTTTTGATAGAGGTGACAACAGCAATAGTAACAGTAATAGTGATAGCAGTAATTTTGTAGCAAGTGTAACAAGGATGATAGCAGTAGTAACTTAGCAAGAACAATATAAGATAAATTCGTAGGCATTGGATTGGTGACTTGTTGGATGATATTCATCATGAGACAGTTATCGAAGGAAATATGCCCTAGAGGCAATAATAAAGTTGTTATTTATATTTCCTTATATCATGATAAATGTTTATTATTCATGCTAGAATTGTATTAACTGGAAACTTAGTACATGTATGAATACATAGACAAACAGAGTGTCACTAGTATGCCTCTACTTGACTAGCTCGTTAATCAAAGATGGTTAAGTTTCCTAACCATAGACATGAGTTGTCATTTGATAAACGGGATCACGTCATTAGAGAATGATGTGATTGACATGACTCATCCGTTAGCTTAGCACTATGATCGTTTATTTTATTGCTATTGCTTTCTCCATAACTTATACATGTTCCTATGACTACGAGATTATGCAACTCCCGAATAACGGAGGAACACTTAGTGTGCTATCAAACGTCACAACATAACTGGGTGATTATAAAGATGCTCTACAAGTGTCTCCGATGGTGTTTGTTGAGTTTGCATAGATTGAGATTAGGATTTGTCACTCCGACTGTCGGAGAGGTATCTCTAGGCCATCTCGGTAATGCACATCACTATAAGCCTTGCAAGCAATGTAACTAATGAGTTAGTTGCGGGATGGTGCATTACGGAATGAGTAAAGAGACTTGCCGGTAAGGAGATTGAACTAGGTATGATGATACCGACGATCGAATCTCGGGCAAGTCACATACCGATGACAAAGGGAACAACGTATGTTGTTATGCAGTTTGACCAACAAAGATCTTCGTAGAATATGTAGGAACCAATATGAGGATCGAGGTTCCGCTATTGGTTATTGACCGGAGATGAGTCTCGTTCATGTCTACATAGTTCTTGAACCCGTAGGGTCCGCACGCTTAATGTTCGATGACGACCAGTATTATGATTTTATGTGTTTTTATGTACCGAAGGTAGTTCGGAGTCCCAGATGCGATCACGGACATGACGAGGTGTCTCGAAATGGCCGAGACATAAAGATTGATATATTGGATGACTATATTCGGACAACGGAATGGTTCCGAGGTGTATCGGGTATTTATCGGAGTGCCGGAAGGGTTATCGGAACCACCGGGGAAGTTATGGGCCTTATTGGGCCTTAAGGGAGAGAGAGGGAGCAGCCAAGGGCTGGCCGCCCCCCGTGGGCCTAGTCTGAATTGGACTAGGGGGAGAGGCGGCGCCCCCTCCTTCCTTCTCCTTCCCCTCTCCTTCCTTCTTCTCCTAGTAGGACTAGGAAATGGGGGTCCATCTCCTACTAGGAGTAGGATTGCCCCCCTTGGGAGCACCCTATAGGGACGGCTGGCGTCCCCCTTGCTCCTTTATATACTAGGGCAGGGGGCACCCTAGAACACACAAGTTGACAATTGTTTTAGCCGTGTGCGGTGCTCCCTCCACAGAAACACACCTCGGTCATATTGTCGTAGTGCTTAGGCGAAGCCCTGCGTCGGTAAGTTCATCATCACCGTCACCACGCCGTCGTGCTGACAAAACTCTCCCTCGGCCTCAGCTGGATCTCGAATTCGAGGGACGTCACCGAGCTGAACGTGTGCAGATCGCGGACGTGCCGTGCATTCGGTACTTGATGGGTTGGACCGCGAAGACGTTCGACTACATCAACCGCGTTATTCAATGCTTCTACTTTCGGTCTACAAGGGTACATAGACACACTCTCCCCTCTTGTTGCTATGCATCTCCTAGATAGATCTTGCGTGATCGTAGGAAATTTTTTGAAATACTGCGTTCCCCAACAGTTATAACCTAGGGCGATACAGCACTAGCTCTAGTTCGTCATTATAATGTAGGCATGTATTTCGTAAATAGTCATACATGCTTATGGAAAGAACTTGCATGACATCTTTTGTCCTACCCTCCCGTGGCAGTGGGGTCCATCTTGGAAGCTAAGGGATATTAAGGCCTCCTTTTAATAGAGAACCGGAACAAAGCATTAACACATAGTGAAAACATGAACTCCTCAAACTACGGTCATCACCGGGAGTGGTCCTGACTATTGTACTCCGGGGTTGCCGGATCGTAACACGTAGTAGGTGACTTTAACTTGCAAGATCGGATCTAGAACATGGATATAATGGTGATAACATAAACGGTTCAGATATAAAATCATGGCACCCAGGTCCAAAGTGACAAGCATTATGCCTGGCAAAATCATAGCAATATCAATCTAAGAACATAGTGGATACTAGGGATCAAGTCCTAACAAAAACAACTCGATTACATGATGAATCTCATCCAACTCCTCACCGACCAGCGAGCCTACGAAGGAATTACTCACTCCTTGTGGGGAGCATCATGGAATTGGCGATGGAGAAGGGTTGGTGATGACGAAGAACAAAGATCCCCCTCTCCGGAGCCCCAAACGGACTACAGATCTGGCCTCCCGATGAAGAACAGGAGGTGACGGCGGCTCCATCTCGTGGATCGCAATAATTCTTTCTCCCTGATTTTTTCGGGAAAAGTAGAGTTTTATAGCATCGGTTTCAGGGGCTACGGGGCCACCAGGCGGGGACAACCCACCTAGGTGCGCTAGGAGAGGGGGCGTGCCCTGGTGGGTTGTGCCCACCCAAATGCCCCTCTCCGGTAGGTCTTGGCTCCAGAAATTCTTATTATTGATATAAAAAATCCTCGCAAAGTTTCGTTCCATTCCGAGAACTTTTATTTCTGCACAAAAACAACACCATGGTAGTTCTGTTGAAAACAGTGTCAGCCCAGGGTTAGTTTCATTCAAAACATGCAAATTAGATGTAACACCCCGAGAATCATGCTACAGTAATCTCCCCTTAATTGTGGCCATCTCATCGTGATTACTATGTATCTTGCCACTTGTCCAAAAATCAAGCCTTTTTCAAATTTAAAATGAGTCGAATAAATTATTTCTTTGGGCAGTAAAACTAAAATGTTCACCTTATCCTATAAATTTCCCATGATCATGGTCATGCTGAATCCAACATTTTTTTGACCCACCAATTAATTCCTAGGAATTTATGACGTGGGCCAACAACAAATAAAATGGTCCTTTCAATTTAAACAATTGTTTAAACTTTCCCAAATAAAATGAAACTTCGTGTGTAGCACCAAAATATTGTACTTGAGTTATGTGTGGAGTACCATGTAGAACAAAAATCATTTGTTGCTGTCAATAAATAAAGCAAGAGCTATAGCAATAAATAGAAAGGATAGTAATGAAACAAAATACACTACTGTGCACTAGGCCCAATCGTGGCCACGGTGCAGCCCAGCCCAGCACCACAGCCTTTTCTTCGACCTCTTGGCAGGAGAAGCAAAGGAAGGCGTGGCGGCCATTGATGAAACTATGTACCTAGGGTGGGGGCACGGACCCGTCCAAAGAGCCCTACCCAAGGACATCCCTAGAAGAAGTCACCTTTCAATCGACTTGAAGGTATCTCACTCGACGGGTTCAAGACACTCGACCAAGAAGCTACCACTCGACCATGAAGCTAGCCACTCGACCGCCAGGAGATCTGAAGTCACTCCACAGGCAAACGGTCGGCTATTAAGTAGTCTTTATGGTCATTGTAGCACTCTATTAGGGGCGTTACCAGTAACGCCCAACCTTAATGTACCTTAAGCCCTGCATTACTAATGTCAGGAGAGGGCCGGCGAACTCTATATAAGCCACCCCCCTCCTCAGTATGAGGGGTTCGCACCCCTGTTATTCACACGCCAGTAATCCAATCAACCGCCTCCGGGCACCGAGATGTAGGGCTGTTACTTCCTCCGCGAAGGGCCTGAACTCGTACATCTTGGTGTGTTTACAACTTCCCAATAGTTGAGATCTAGCCACTCCATACATACCCCCCTACATCACTGTCAGAGTTAGAACCACGACAGTTGGCGCCCACCGTGGGGCAGGAATCTTAGCGCCTGATTGGAGAAGTTGCGATTTTTCTGATCCCTTTGATCATGGTTTCGTGCGGTGTTTTGGTGGAGGGCCACGAGATCCGTCTCAGCGCGCTCACGTTCATCGCCGATGACTCCGCCTGGCTTCAGGAGGCACCACTCGACATCGACGCGCTCCCCGTCCGCGATGCGACGCATTTCCGCGCATGCGTTCGTGGCGTCCTCCTGCGGCAGCCGTTGACCCAGTATCGGTCGGCCCCCGTATCGTCTCCCCGCTCTGTCTCCCACCGGCGCAAGCGCTCCGGTCGGTCGAGACTTCAGAGGTGGGTGAGGCATGCCGTGGCTCGCCAGTCGGCCGCCCCGCAAGTCACGGCAATCGAGCCCGACGAATCCCTCTGCGGCCTGTTCGACTGGCTCCGCAGAGACCGCATCCGAGTGCGACAGCAGCGACCCAGCGGCTGAGATCCTGGCGGTCGATGGAATGCACAGTGCTCCCAGTTTCCCTCGCGCTGATGGAGGCGCGGGTGGGGGTGACCCGTTGCATCCCCACGATGAGTATCTCCCCGAACCTCTCACGTCGTTACAGCGAGAGGAGCTTCGCCGCCGGAACATGGACGCGCTCCGCACTCCTATTGTCGGAGATTCCCCCGAGGCCCGGGCCTTGGAGGATGCGCGCTTGGCTAATTTGGCCGAGCGCACTCGACTGGAGAATCTCCAGCGAGCACTCAACGAGCAAGCACGTCAGCGGGCTCCCAAGTCTAGTCGACGCCAGCTCTTCCCGCCGAAGCAGGTATACCGAACCCCAGTTCAGAATTTGGCCGCCGCGGCCCGTATAGCAGAATCGATTCAGCCCTCCCAGTCGGAGGCTGGCAGGGGCTTGTTACAGATCAGAGCGTTGCTCCGGGCGGCGGGAAACCAGAATTCCGCTGTTTCTCAGTCGCGGAATAGGATCCACAGTCGACCCGTTGCAACAGATACAGTCCAGTCGGCTCACAGCCCGCAGTCGCCCCCGAGGCATGAGGGACGTGGTGACCGGCATGATCAGTACAGAAGGAATGAGCAGTATGATCACCGATCCGATCGTGATGATCGACGTCGAGTGCCAACCCCTCCCACGAGGAGTGGGTCATATGCGCCTCGACATCGAGATGATAGGCGCCCTCATAGCGTTGGGCAGAGGATTCCAGTCGACCCCAGGGACCCAGGCTTTAACGCGAGATCTGTCCTCGTTCAAGGCTTGGTTGACAGGAACAGGGCTCATCGGGAAGGCCAGAACAGAGATGCGCCCGCCAACAGCAGAGTACGTGTTTCAGGGCAGAGTGTTTCAGTCGAGCCATCAGGGCCGCGGTGATTCCTCCCAACTTTCGGTTGGCGACTGGAGTCAGCAAGTTCACCGGTGAGTCTAAGCCTGACACTTGGCTCGAAGATTACCGAGTGGCTGTACAGATTGGCGGTGGCAATGATGAGGTGGCTATGAAGCATCTGCCTCTCCTGTTAGAGGGCTCGGCCAGAGCGTGGCTGAATCAGTTAGCACCCAACAACATCTACACTTGGGAGGATCTCTCTCGAGTGTTTGTCACAACCTTTGAGGGAACATGCAAGCGACCCGCAGGTCTTACAGAATTGCGGTCTTGCGTGCAGAAGCTGAGTGAAACCCTGAGGGATTACATCCAGAGGTGGATCACTTTGCATCACACAGTTGAGAACGTACCGGATCACCAAGCAGTTTGTGCCTTTAAAGAAGGCATCAAGAACAGAGAGTTGAACCTGAAGTTCGGTCGAACGGGAGAAATGTCCCTGAATCGGATGATGGAAATTGCCACCAAATACGCTAATGGAGAAGATGAAGATCGACTTCGGAGTGGCAAGCAGAAAGCAGTCGCCCAGGAAACCGGAGGCAATTCCAGTCGGAAGCAGAAGCGGAAGGCCGAGCCAGCCGCCCCTGGGGAGGCCCTGGCCGCAACCTAGGGAAATTTCAAGGGAAAACCCAAAGGCCCCTGGAAGCCCAAGAAAGTCAAGGATCAAGATGGAAATGATGTTTTGGATCTGCCATGTCACATCCACACCAAGAAGGATGAAGAGGGTAATTTTATTTACCCAAAGCACACCACTCGACAGTGCCGGCTCCTGATCCAGCAGTTCCAGGGCAAGCAGCCCAAAGATAAGGAAAAAGAGTCGGACAGGGTTGAGGACAAGGAAGATAGCGACGATGGATATCCCCAAATCAATTCCACCCTGATGATTTTTGCTGATGTCGAAAGCAAAAGTCGACGGAAAGTCATTAACCATGAGGTGAACATGGTTGCTCTGGCGACACCCAGTTATCTGAAGTGGTCTCAGACTGCCATCACATTAAACCAGTCCGATCACCCTACGCACCTTGCCACCCCTGGGAGGCAAGCTTTGGTGGTCGACCCAGTTGTCGAAGGCACTCGACTGACCAAGGTCCTGATGGATGGTGGCAGTGGCCTGAACATATTGTATGCGGAAACATTGAAAGGGATGGGCATTCCGATGTCTAGGCTCAGTGCCAGCAACATGAGCTTCCATGGAGTCATTCCTGGGAAGAAAGCCGAGTCACTCGGCCAGATTGCTCTCGACGTGGTTTTCGGTGATTCAAAGAATTACCGCAAGGAAAAGTTGACATTTGAGGTTGTGGACTCCAAAGTGCTTATCATGCTATTCTGGGCCGGCCAGCTTATGCTTGCTTCATGGCTCGACCATGCTACGTGTATCTCAAATTGAAGATGCCCGGCCCCAGGGGTGTGATCACCGTTACCGGCAATCGGAAGAAAGCGGAGGAGTGTTTTCAGAAAGGATCGAAGATTGCTGACGCTCAGATGGCAGTTGTTGAGCTACAAGAGTACCAGAAGACTGCTGATCTGAGTGAATTGCTACGAGCCAAGAAGCCTGCTTCAGAATCTGCTTTTCAGTCGTCCGGTGAAACTAAGACAGCTCACATTCACCCGACCGACCCCGACGCTGCTTCGACTCACATCTCGACGACGCTCGACTCCAAATAGGAAGAAGCGCTCATCCAGTTCCTCCGTGAGAACTGGGACGTCTTCCCATGGAAGCCTTCTGACATGCCTGGACTTCCCAGGGGGCTGGCTGAGCACCGTCTACGAGTCGACCCGAAGTTCAAGCCTGTGAAAGAACATCTTCGATGGTCCGCCGTCCAGAAGAGGAAAGCTATTGGCGAGAAGGTGGCTCGGCTCTTAGTTCATCCGAGAGATTTACCACTCCGAGTGGCTCGCCAATGTTGTCATGGTCCCCAAGAAGGACAAGTCACTTCGCATGTGCATTGACTTTAAACACATTAATCGGGCCTGCCCGAAAGATCATTTCCCTCTCCCTCGCATCGACCAGGTAATGGACTCGACCGCGGGGTGTGAGCGTTTGTATTTTCTAGATGCTTATTCAGGGTACCATCAGGTCCGTGTGTATGGACCCGACGAGATCAAAATGGCTTTCATCACCCCATTTGGGTGCTTCTGTTATGTCACCATGCCCTTCGGCATCAAGAATGCTGGAGCCACGTTCATGAGGATGATTCAGATGTGTTTGCTCACTCAGATCAGTCGGAACATAGAAGCATACATGGATGATATTGTGGTTAAGTCAAGGAAAGGTTCCGACCTACTGACTGACCTTGCCGAAACCTTTGCTAACCTCAGGAGATATGATATCAAGCTCAATCCATCAAAGTGCACATTCAGAGTCCCAGCTGGAAAGTTACTCGGTTTTCTCGTTTCCGAACGAGGAATCGACGCCAATCCCGAGAAAGTTGGCACCATACTCCGGATGAAGCGCCCTGTGCGTGTACACGATGTCCAGAAGCTTACTGGTTGCTTGGCCGCTCTAAGTCGATTCATTTCTCGTCTCGGCGAAAGGGCGTTGCCTCTTTACCGACTGATGAAGAAGTCTGACAAGTTCGAGTGGACTCCAGAAGCTGATGCAGCGTTTGTAGAGCTCAAAGCTCTGCTCTCCACCCAGCCGGTGCTTGCTGCCCCAATCAGCAAAGAGCCTCTGCTGCTTTACATTGCGGCCACGGGACAAGTTGTCAGTACAGTACTCACGGTCAAGCGGGAAGAAGAAGGAAAGGCCTTCAGAGTTCAGCGCCCAGTATATTATGTGTCTGAAGTTTTGACCCCTTCGAAGCAAAGATATCCCCATTACCAGAAGCTTGTATATGGGATCTACATGACCACGAAGAAGGTTGCACACTACTTCTCTGACCACTCCATTACAGTCTTCAGCGACGCCCCACTGTCAGATATTCTGCACAACAGAGATGCAACTGGTCGAGTGGCCAAGTGGGCGATTGAACTCCTTCCCTTAGATATCAAGTTTGAAGCAAAGAAGGCTATCAAGTCCCAAGCAATCGCAGATTTCATCGCCGAGTGGATTGAACAGCAACTTCCGACTCAAGTTCACTCGGAGCACTAGACCATGTTCTTCGATGGGTCTAAGATGCTGAATGGTTCCGGTGCTGGGGTAGTCCTAGTCTCCCCCCGAGGAGATAAGCTCAGATATGTTCTCCAGATTCACTTCGATTCCTCCAATAATGAAGCAGAATATGAAGCACTTTTGTATGGGTTGCGCATGGCCATTTCACTCGGCGTCCGTCGCCTCATGGTCTATGGCGACTCAGATCTGGTGGTTAATCAAGTGATGAAGGAGTGGGACGTCAGAAGTCTGGCAATGACTGGATATTGCAATGCAGTGAGAAAGCTAGAAAAGAAATTCGAGGGGTTAGAGCTTCATCACATCCCCCAACTAAAAAATCAAGCAGCAGATGATTTGGCAAAAATAGGCTCCAAGAGGGAAGCCATCCCCAGCAATGTGTTTTTGGAGCACATCCACTCGCCGTCAGTCCAGGAGGATCCTTTCACAGAAGGAGCCCCGCAACCGAAAAGTGCCACAGATCCGACTGAAGTCGAAATTCCTGTTGTGGTCGACCTAGTCATGGAGGTCTTGGCTATCACTCCCGACTGGACGGTACCGTACATCGCGCATATCTTGAGGAAAGAACTCCCGGAGGACGAGGAAGAGGCTCGACAGATCGTCCGCTGATCCAAGGCCTTCACAGTCATAAAGGGACAGTTGTATAGAGAGAGCGCGACTGGAATCGGTCAGAAGTGCATAACACCAGAAGAGGGTCAGATAATCCTTGATGATATCCACTCAGGGACCTGTGGTCACCATGCGTCCTCTCGGACCATTATGGCTAAAGCATACCGAGCGGGATTTTACTGGCCAACAGCAAATGAAATGGCAAAAGAGATAGTCGACAAGTGTGGAGGGTGCCAGTTCTACTCCAACATGTCACACAAGCCTGCGTCAGCCCTGAAGACCATTCCACTCGTCTGGCCCTTTGCTGTTTGGGGACTGGACATGGTTGGTCCACTGAGAACAGGCAGGAGTGGTTTCACTCATGTGCTTGTGGTAGTCGACAAGTTTACCAAATGGATTGAAGCTAAGCCCATCAAGAATCTTGATGCTTGCACTGCTATCAGTTTCGTCAGAGGGCTAACATTCAGATATGGAGTCCCGCATAGCATTATCACTGACAATGGGTCAAACTTTGATTCGGACAAGTTCAGAGCTTGTTGCGCCTCTCAAGGCACACGAGTCGACTACGCATCGGTCGCCCATCCCCAGTCGAATGGACAAGCAGAGAGAGCAAATGGTCTGATTCTCAAAGGACTAAAGCCTCGACTGATGCGTGATCTCAAGCACGCGGCAGGTGCCTGGGTCGACGAGCTTCCATCAGTTCTATGGGGATTAAGAACAACCCCTAACCGGTCGACTGGAAGAACTCCTTTCTTTCTGGTTTATGGAGCCGAAGCAGTTCTGCCGAGTGATCTTCTTCACAATGCACCCCGAGTCAAACTTTACAATGAAGATGAAGCAGAACAAGCCCGGCAAGACGCAGTCGACCTCTTAGAAGAAGAGAGGGAGATGGCCATGATCAGATCGACCACTTATCAGCAAGACTTGCGTCGATTCCACGCCCGGAATGTGAAGAGTCGATCCTTCCAAGAAGGAGATTTGGTCCTCCGAGTGGAGCAACAGAAACCACACAAGCTTGCTCCCACTTGGGAAGGCCCCTTCATCGTCACCAGAGTCCTCCACAATGGAGCGTATCACCTCTACAATGTTGATCGCCAGATCGATGAGCCACGAGCTTGGAATGCGGAACTACTCCGCCCCTTTTACACTTAAGTTCTCCCTTGGAAGAGATGTAATAAGAAAAATTTCTGCAGTTTGTTTTTATCAAAGGCAAGAGTGTTCCAATAATTGCTGTCACTTTTGTTTACATACGAAATCCCCCAGTGGGTGACTTAGCTGCAAATCCGTTTCGCCTAAGTTTGAAAAAATCCTACCGAGTGGAGAGCAAACCTCCCACTCGGGGGCTTAGCTGCAGTCCAGTACTCGCCTAAGTTCTCCCACTAAGAGACTTAGCTGCAGTCAGACACTCGCCTAAGTTTAAAAAAATCCTACCGAGTGGAGAGCAACCCTCCCACTCGGGGGCTTAGCTGCAGTCCAGCACTCGCCTAAGTTCTCCCACTAAGAGACTTAGCTACAGTCAGACACTCGCCTAAGTTTGAAAAAATCCTACCGAGTGGAGAGCAAACCTCCCACTCGGGGGCTTAGCTGCAGCCCAGTGCTCGCCTAAGTGTTTAAAAATCCTACCGAGTGGAGAGCAAACCTCCCACTCGGGGGCTTAGCTGCAGCCCAGTGCTCGCCTAAGTGTTTAAAAATCCTACCGAGTGGAGAGCGAACCTCCCACTCGGGGGCTTAGCTGCAGCCCAGTGCTCGCCTAAGTGCTTAAAAATCCTACCGAGTCGAGAGCAAACCTCCCACTCGGGGGCTTAGCTGCAGCCCAGTGCTCCCCTAAGTGTTTAAAAATCCTACCGAGTGGAGAGCGAACCTCCCACTCGGGGGCTTAGCTGCAGCCCAGTGCTCGCCTAAGTGCTTAAAAATCCTACCGAGTGGAGAGCAAACCTCCCACTCGGGGGCTTAGCTGCAGCCCAGTGCTCGCCTGAGTGTTTAAAAATCCTACCGAGTGGAGAGCAAACCTCTAACTCGGAGGCTTAGCTGCAGCCCAGTGCTCGCCTAAGTACAAGACACAACCCAATCCGCGAGTCGACTGCTACCTTCCCCTTCGGAGTCGCGCCGCAAATACAAGGTTATTCCGAGCGAAGATCAAGATCCACTCGACGAATCAAACCATGAAGATATTCAACGAGAAATCAAGATCAGATAAAGCCTAAAAAAGGTCCTAGACCTCAGATCAAAGTATTTGAACCCTCGGCTTGGCAGAGTTTAAACTGTTACAATTCCACTCGGCATTGCGAGGCAAATTTAAGGCAGAAGTTCAACGGTTACAGATCCACTCGGTATTTCGATCCCGTCTGCGATACGGGTGGCAGCAGCAATAAATGTCTCCATGAAGTCCTGGAAGTTGTGCTTCCTCATATTGGCAACTTGGATGGCGGCCAGCTTCTCCTCCCGCGCCTCCTTGCAATGGACGCGGACCAGAGACAGAGCCACATCAGCGCCACACCAAGCAGAAGACTTCTTCCACTCTAGCACTCGGTCAGGGATTCCGTTAAGTCGAGTCATCAGAGACTCGAGATCGTTCTGGAGCGTAGACTCTGGCCAAAGTGCCGGGTCGATCCGCGACATGGCAACCTTCAGTTGAGCCAAGTAATCCACGACACCGTCAATGCGAGATTCCAGTCGGAGCAGATTCATGGCAGCTTCATCTTTCACCGGAGAGTTGATTGGATCCAAACCTGTTTCGATCCGCCCAGTCTCCTCTTCAAAGTTCTGGCAAAGCTGTACATACACGATCCAAGGATAAGCTCTGCATACATGATTCCAGTCGGAACTGAATGTGCACCTTCAAGCTTGATGTACAACTTCTTGGCGAGGCTCCTCAAGTAGCTCTCCAGGTCATCCCTCCTGCGAGAGATGCCTTCCATCTTCTCGCTCAGGGTGAGGTTCTCCTTCTTCCAACGTGAACACTCAATGTTGGCTTCATTCAGAGCGGTCTTCAGCTTGGTATTCTCTCCTTCTAAGTGGTCGACCGAAGCCAGCTTCTGAACGGCCAGGGCGGTCTTGTCATCAGCCTCCTTACGGGCAGCAGCCAAGTCCTGATCCTTCTTCGCCAGAGCTTCGTTCAGTTTTTCTGCGAAGAAATGATGATTGAATGAGAAATAGCAAAAGGGGACTCAAGCCTAAAAACTAACCAGTCGACAAGGTCGTCTTACCTGCGGCGCCGTCTCTGACCTTCTGCAGCTCTGTTCTCGCCAGCTCCAGATCAAGGTTCAGTTGAATCTTCTGCTTCTCCAACTCAGTATAGCGAGCTACAAGTTCGCAGGATTTCTGTAAAAGCAAAATCAGTCGACAGACGTCCAAGATAAGTTACTTCCGAGTAACTAAGAGACAATGACAACGTTTCTAAGACCACAGCCGAATCAAAAACATTCGACAGTAGTCTCGGGGACTACACCCAGTGGGTGCACTAAGCGTGCCCCCACTGGTTCGACAAAAAAAAACAAAGAGAAAGAGTGAAAAAGTTCCACTCGACCTGGCCCGACCAAACCGAGTAAAGAAATACAGCTACAACAACACAATGTAAAGACTACAGTCGACTGCCAGCAGTCCACCGTAGTCTCGGGGACTACACCCAGTGGGTGCACTTAGCGTGCCCCCACTCGTCCAAGGATTGGCAGACACACCCAGTGGGTGTACAGATACAGATACAAAAGATCTTCGGAAAAGAGACTCTTCAAACAGCATATCATAACAGACCAAGTGTTGAGTCGACTGACCTGGACGTTGATCTGAAGAGCCGAACTCGCGTCATAGGCTGCTTGGCTGGCCTCCCGAGCCATCTTCACTTGCTCCATCATGATCCCCGCCTGGCGTATAGCCTCCTTTGCAGCAGCCGCTTGGTCCTCAGGGACGGGGTATGCAGCAAAAAGCGAAGGTGGATCCGCAGTCGATGCTGAGGGCCGCGCACTCGCCAGAGGAACGGCGAAGGTCACAGAAGCCCGAGTTGTGTCACCACCATCCCGAGCCACGGCCTCGGACGCCGGAGTGGATTGGGGGGTCCTGTCAGCCGACGCCCTCTTGTGCCTCCTCACTCTCAACGGACCGTTGTCGTCGTCATCCGGGAGGTTGATAACACGAGGAGGGGCTACAAAGGAAAAGTTCAATCGACCAGGGTTGCAATAAATGTTTAGTCGACTCAAAGCGGAACGTCAGTAATCGTACCAGGGTTGGAGGTAACAGCATCCTCCATATCTTGGTCGTCGTCCTTGGCGGAGACCTCAGAAGTAGCAGCTCTGCAAATCTCAAAAGTCAGTCGGTTGGCTCAATGAATCGACCAAGGATCTGTCCATGGTCGACGAAGGAAAGCAAGTTTTATTATTACCCGGAAATGGTAGGGACGGCTATCTTCATCTTGGGCAGAGCCTTGGGCGGCTTGGACAGCGTCGTGCGTGGGTGCTTGGGAACCTTCCCAGTCAGCGTGGGAGAAGAGGTCCGAGGGCGTTTCGACGACTGCCCAACAGAAGCATTCGCCTTGCCACGTTCTCGTGCTGGGTCGTGTGTGTGCTTGGACCACCCCTCTGGGCGAGGGGGGTCGAACTCCTCCTCCTCCTCTTCGCTGAGTCGACGTTGTCGTCTCCCTCTCCTTCACCATCGGACTCCCACTCGCCTTGGTCGTCCCCACTCTCACCTCCGCTCGCCTCCCCTTCCTCAGTTGGCTCCTGAGCCCCGTTGGGCGTCGAGTACATCTCGGTGGTCGCCTGGGAAACAATAGACAAGACGAAAGTCAATCGACCAACTCAAAGAAGACCAATGCAGAAAACAAGATTTCAGTCGAGAGCATAAAGACATACTTGGTCCACTTCATACGAGTTGTCGAGTGGAGTTACCCTCCTGGCTCCTCGGGGGTTGTCTTTGTTCCCCGTGATGCTCGACAGCCACCCCTCCAGCATCTCGTCGGTGACCTCCTCCGGGTGGATCCGAGTGGTGTCATCGAGACCCGAGTACAACCACATCGGGTGGTCACGGGCCTGGAGCGGTTGGATGCGCCTCTGGAGGAAGACCTCCAGCAGGTCCATCCCAGTCACACCCTCACGGACAAGCTCAACCACTCGACCGGCCAACACTTTGACTTTGGCCCTTTCCTCCGGCGTCACTTTCAGGGAAGCGGGGTTTTCAGCTCGGTCGAGGGAGAAAGGAGGAAGGCCAGTCGACTGTCCTAGGGTCGCCTGGTCCTGACAGTAGAACCAGGTCGCCTGCCAACCACGGACCGACTCCGGGAAAGTAATGGATGGAAAACAGCTCTTCCCCCTCGTCTGGATCGCCAAGCCCCCGCACAACTGGATCACCTGCGTCCTCTCGTCACTCGACTTGGCCTTCTTAACCGATTGAGAACGGCAGGTAAAGATGTGCTTGAAAAGTCCCCAATGAGGGCGGCAACCCAAGAAAGCCTCACACATGGAAATGAAAGCGGCGAGGTATACAATGGAGTTGGGAGTAAAGTGGTGGAGCTGCGCTCCGAAGAAGTTCAAGAAGCTCCGGAAAAAAGGATGGGGTGGCAGAGAAAACCCTCGGTCGATGTGGGTGGCTAGGAGCATGCACTCACCGTCGCGGGGTTGAGGTTCGATCTCTCCCCTCGGAAGACATGCGGCTTCATGGGGAATGACTCCCCCCTCGACCATGTCGTCGAGATCCTCTTGCCGGAGCACCGACGGCATCCAGTCGCCCTGGATCCAACCTTTGGGCAGAGCGGTCCTGGAGGAAGATCCGCCCCGAGCAGACCTCTTTTCTTTCCCCGCCACCGCCGCCTTCTTCGCGTGCTCCAGAGCAGTCGTCTTGCCCTTCACCATCGTCGCCGGCGAAATCTCGAACGGGCTCGCGGCGCTAGGGTGAGAACGGAGGTGGCGGAAGGACTTGCGAAGGGAGAGAGGAAGAAGAAAGCAGAAGGGAGCGCATTGTTTGGAAACCCCGAAGCCGGCAACTTATAAGGGGCCGCTTCCGAGTGGCTGACTGGTAGGCCCAGGCTATCCAGTCAAATCCCGTGGCAGACGCGCGTGCAATACGTGGTGAAAAAGGCGACGCGGGGATCGAGGAGCTTCCGCTTTATCTCTTCCGATTACTACGGCCGCTCCCGCCCCGCGCGCTTCCCAAAATCTGAACCCTGCGACATCCGCGGGCCAACAGAACAACTTGTCAAAACAGGAGACCCCGATCGCGCCGGCGCTCAGTATGTCACAAGTAAAGAAATTCACTCGACGATAGGCCTGGAATGGATCAAGGCGACTGAAAGAGGTTTATAACGTCATCCGTGACGATTGGCCCCAAAACGAGGCACTCGTGCAGCCCAAAGGACCATTCGGGAAGATCCCCAACTCTTTCCCCACTCTAACCTCGATCCATTCAGGGGCTAATGATGAAACTATGTACCTAGGGTGGGGGCACAGACCCGTCCAAAGAGCCCTACCCAAGGACATCCCTAGAAGAAGTCACCTTTCAATCGACTTGAAGGTATCTCTCTCGACGGGTTCAAGACACTCGACCAAGAAGCTACCACTCAACCATGAAGCTAGCCACTCGACCGCCAGGAGATCTGAAGTCACTCCACAGGCAAACGGTCGGCTATTAAGTAGTCTTTATGGTCATTGTAGCACTCTATTAGGGGCGTTACCAGTAACGCCCAACCTTAATGTACCTTAAGCCCTGCATTACTAATGTCAGGAGAGGGCCGACGAACTCTATATAAGCCACCCCCCTCCTCAGTATGAGGGGTTCGCACCCCTGTTATTCACACGACAGTAATCCAATCAACCGCCTCCGAGCACCGAGACGTAGGGCTGTTACTTCCTCCGCGAAGGGCCTGAACTCGTACATATTGGTGTGTTTATAACTTCCCAATAGTTGAGATCTAGCCTCTCCATACATACCCCCCTACATCACTGTCAGAGTTAGAACCACGACAGCCATCCAGGCCACCATGGCTGTCGATGTCGTCGTGTCGGCGATCCCGCGGCCCCGTGGATGGATAAGAACGGCTCCGTCACCCCCTGGAGGAGACCGCCCACATCCGTCTCCCCCTCTTCCCCCCCATCTCCACCTCTCCCTCTCTGTCGTTCTGGAGGAAGGGCCGACGCGCCCTCCGCCGTCCACCACGCGCCACCGCGGCCATCGACCTCCCCTCGACACTCCGCCCTGACCAGGAGCTCCGGGACGCTCCTCCGCTTCTTCTTCACCTACTAGCACAAGCCGGGACGCCACATCGACGCCGCCCTCGCCGATCCCCTCCGTCGACGTCCGCCTCTGCCTCGCTGTCGATCCGCCGCCATCTGCCGCTCGGTTTGTCCGTCGTCGATTTCCGGCAACCACAAGTCCTCGCCGAGCCCACTTCCCTCCTCTACCGCACGGCTGTGAGATCCTCTTCCTTCCCCCCCTCTTCGCTGGCTCTCACGCCCCCCTAGCCACCTCGTTCAACGTCGCCAGGACACGTTGCCGCCCCCGAGCTTCGCCATTGCTATGCAACCGCCATCCACCGAGCTCTGCCTGCCCATGCGCCTCGCTGTACATGCAAGCGCGTGCCTCGCCATGCCGTAACCACCCCGGGATGCCCCCTCTCTCCCGCGCGTTCGCACGCCCGACCTCGCCCTGCTCGCCACGCCCTCCTCCGCAACCGCCTGCACCGCGCCCCGTGCTCACCCCGGCCGCGAGCCCCCACAGCGGCCTCACTCGCCTCTACCACGCGCCCGGCTCGGCCGCCTGCATGCCGCTGCGTCCGGCACGCCATAGTTGCTGCCCGCGCTCCCCGCCGCTTCTGCCTTCCCCCACGGTCGCGTGTCCGCCGCAGCCGCCCCTTACCCTGCTGCCAAGCGCTACCACCCACCTCTGTCGGGCACACGCGCTGCTCGTGCCGCCCGCCCGCACCGGTGCTCCGACCATGGCCTCGCTCCGCCACGCCCCGCCCTGGGCAGGCTACAACCTCCGTGGGTGCCCTCCCCGTTGGCCGCGCCCGTTACCTGCTAAGCCCCGCCCGGTAGGCCCTATGAGTATGACACACGGGGCCCATCCCCTGGTTAAAAAAAGATTTATAAAAATAATAATTACTTAAATAGTCAATCAGTAATTAATTAGTTTAATTAATCCTATTAATGGACCTAACCTAATTATTCTGTTTAGTTAGCTAATTAGCTATTAATTAGTTAACCACGCAATGATGATTGGGCCCCACTGCCCTGTTTGACCAGTCAACAGTTTGTGTTGACCGCTGATGTCATGATGACGTCATGCTGGTGCAATAACTCTATTTTAGATTTAATAATAAATTCAGAAATTGTTTAAATCTTTGTTAATTCATAGAAAATAATTTGTAACTCAGATGAAAAAGTTTTGTACATGAAAGTTTCTCAGAACGACGAGACGAATCCGAATTGCTTTCTTGCTGGGAGTCCAGAAAGGATCTCTGGCCGAGGTTGATAACACTACTACTACTTTATATTATGTTGATCTGTACTCTTCTAAATGCTGCAAGATGCTTGAAGATGCTAGTCTTCGATATGCTAGGCTTCCCCCTTCTCTTCTGGCATTCTGTAGTTTAGTCCACAGATACAACCCATTTCCTTTGATACAGATGCATATTAGTTTAGATCTGATGTAAGTCTTGCGAGTACCTTGGATGAGTACTCACGGTTGGTTTGCTTCCTCTTTTTCCCCCATACCCGATTGTTGTGACCAGATGACAGATCCCAGGAGCCAGAAAACACCACTGATGGTTACTACTACCCCGAGGGTGCCTACTACTACATGACGACTACTAACGACTTGGAGTAGTTAGGAGGCTCCCATGCAGGAGGCCTTGCCTTTTCGATCGTTGTTGCTTTTGTGCTAGCCTTCTTAAGGCAAGCTTGTTTAACTTATGTCTGTACTCAGATATTGTTGCTTTGGCTGACCCTTGTGTTTTCAAGCTTATGTATTCGATTCCTCGAGGCCCCTGGCTTGTAATCTAAAGCTTGTATAATTTTAATTTGTGTCTAGAGTTGTGTTGTGATATCTTCCCGTGAGTCCTTGATCTTGATCGTACACATTTGCATGTATGATTAGTGTACGATTGAATTTGGGGCGTCATAAGTTGGTATCAGAGCCGACTGGCTGTAGGTAGCCCCCTTTCCAACTCCTTGACCGAAGTTGAGTCTAGTCACTACAAAAACTTTTACTAACATGGTTGTGTGTCTTACGGGCCCACGTCGCCATTTGGGTGGTATTAGGATCTTTTATTCCTCGTCTATACTCTGGGACTCTGATCTCTCTTCCTTTCGGGTTAAACGATTTTGCTAACTCTAACATTAGGATCTCGTAGCTACTTCCTCCTGGAGAGCCCCTTATTATAGATGATCGCGTGCTGCACCAGAATATTCCGAAGAAACTCTACGATGTTCTCTTGAGACTTTGTGCCCGTCGCTTTTGCAATTCCCTAGCACCGATATATCCTTATGGATAACTACGTACACTTGCCATTCATACAGCCATTCCCTGTTGCTCTTGTTATTACAAGGTGCCCCGAAATACTCAACGTTGCCCCAAGAATCCTTTGAGCTACTGCCTTGCAGTTCTTCACCACATGAATACCCCTACGGATAATTCCTCACACTTATCGAGTATTCGCTCATCCCTAGTTAATGTGTTTCACAAAATTCTTCGAAATACTATTCGATCTTCTATAAATCCTTAGTAACTATTGCTCTGCAAATACTTGTTTGCTTGCATTATGGATGCTTTCCATATGTGTAGCAATATTAATTAGTATCCTTTGACACCATCATTTTGATCCTATCGATTCAACATGTGTGTGAAAGCACGCAATCATCAGGTTATCCTTCTAAAATATCTTTCCGGCTTAGACGTCATTTTGAACATGAGCTGGTTCTTGACCAATCTATTGGTCACCGATTGTGCCCCTAGGTATATTCTACTTATCCATCCTGGATCAGAGTGTCTGCTTCTGATCCTTCATTTTTGGAAATCATAATTCCTTTGTTATCTAAGCATCGAATTATTTAGATGTTCTACAATCTGATGCACTTGCATTCTTTCTTCCTTTGATTGAGTACCGATACTCACATCAACTCCCTTTTGGACCGGCAGGCCCATTGCTGGGTTATTATCCGATAATATCCTTAACATTCAAAATTCTTGTGAGTTATTCCCATGATACATAATGTCTTTGACAATTTGTATCCTATGCTTTTGTCAACCATGCTCTACCTTCCGATCTTGTGTTATTTACTCTTGGAGTTTGTGGTATATGTTCCTAAGATGCCCCTATGGGTTGAACCTATGCCATCCCTAATCCGTGTGAACCCGAGAGTTTTCAGGAGTCATAATCTTCTGGCGTTTTGCCAGATGTAATTTCAACTCTACGACTTCATCGAAAACAAGAAGTGAATGAAAGGTTATGCATTGAAGAAGTGGGAGTCGACCTTGAACTTTGTATTCATGCCCATGGACCCGATGTGGAACTTATCATGTAAGCTTCTAGTAATAATAACTATTTCCTTGATATAATATCATCTGGTATCGGTGAATCAATCCTTCGCAACCGTGGTTCGACCATGATTGTTCTCCTTTGGTCCCATTTCTTGGACAAGTTGAATCACTTGTCTTCTGCAGGTCGATACGCCTGCCCAACCTCTATTATGATCTACCTTCGAGTATTACCCCTGGTATTTCGAGGAAATCATGCCATTGCACTACATCTTATGAACTTTTGTTGGAGTACTACCTTACCCATGTCTTTGTCACTTAATGGGTTCTGGGTTGTTTGTCAACCAAGAACACCGATAAGTGAATCGATTCCGCACTCCGATTCAATAACTCTATGTAATTTTTGTTGCTTACGAGTTTAATAATCCTTCAATTCATTCCTAGCCTGATCGGCTATATTTTTATCATGCCAACTTTTAACTGTGCTACCTGGTCCTTCTTCCTGGAGCACAATTTTCAATGATGAGCTAAGCCTACGTCGATCTTCCTTGTCATATCATTTTGCCTTGAACAGCAAGCTTGGTTTCGAGTTTGTGTCGTACCCGTGGCTCAAATAACCTTACGCTTGATCATTTCTTTTGCTTGATGTCGTCATTGATCAGTTACATCTTCATGAAATCTCTCGACAAATGTGTCTCATCATCATTCCAAACTTTTCCAGGATATCAACCGAATTCATGATGAGAAATACCATCCTTGCCCCCTCGATGAAATTTTGCTGAGCCCGTGGGCCCCATCCTCATCTTTTCCTTACTAAAATTGTACGACTTATTTTATAAGTTGTTTCCAATGGGTCCTTGTGTATCCAAAGTCTGACCTTTCTCTGATGACCATGTCAATGTTGTCCCGAAGCATGTTGGTGGTACTCCGAACATCATTAAGAACATTGGAGGAGCAATGCTAAATGTTTCTTGATCACCTGTCCAAACACTGTTGTATGGGTAACATCATGAATTTCCTCACCCCCTTTACCAAAGTGGTTATCTACTTGCTGCCCTTTCTTGTATATCCTGCTCTGCTTGTTCTTGTGAAGGATATAGTCCAAATACTTGTGTTTAATTTGATAATCACATTTTTTTCCTTTCCATTGTTTTGTTAATCTTTCTTGTGATTTATATGGTATAAGCAGTAATATTCCCTACTTATGTAAACACCTCGGTGTACAACACAATCAGTAAGACCCTGTTACTGTTGTTGATGACATTCCGGTAACTGCCGATGGACGAGAACTTTGCCTAATGGTCCGCCTCATTCCAACGAGCAGGAAAATGATTCTCTTCGTCCCTCGCCCTTGGTACCAACATTGTTGCCAACATAACTAACATGCCTTGCTATCATGACCGTGCAAGATGTCGCTGCTCTTCCTACTCTGAACACACAAGGTGGGCCCATAACCCACATTTCCACAGGATCGAAACCTGACTCTCATGTATACCCCTGTTTCTAAAAGTTCTTCCTCATGCTTGGTTCCGTATGTAATCCACGAGCCACCTTCTGAGAGATCACCAATTCTGGTATAAAAAAATACTTATTCCCGTCGCTCTGAAACCCTTTCACACTCTGTTTCAGGCAAAAAACGATTACCTACCCGATTGGAGCTTCTTATTGCACCTTCTTACCTTGCTCTCGATGACTTTCTTGAATTTCAACTCGAGAGATTCCTCTTTGCCACATTCACGGAGATAGTCCCTAGGTAACTATCTTGTGTTGAGCTCCGTCCTTCCCGAGTCTTTCCCCTTACTCCACCTCTTAAATCTCGCGATGAGATTTCTTGTAGTGGAGGAGATTTGTAACATCCCGAGAATCATGCTACAGTAATATCCCCTTAATGGTGGCCATGTCATCGTGATTACTATGTAGCTTGCCACTTGTCCAAAAATCAAGCCTTTTTCAAATTTAAAATAAGTTGAATAAATTATTTCTTTGGGCAGTAAAACTAAAATGTTCACCTTATCCTATAAATTTCCCATGATCATGGTCATGTTGAATCCAACATTTTTTGACCCACCAATTAATTCCTAGGAATTTATGATGTGGGCCAACAACAAATAAAATGGTCCTTTCAATTTAAACAATTGTTTAAACTTTCCCAAATAAAATGAAACTTCGTGTGTAGCACCAAAATATTGTACTTGAGTTATGTGTGGAGTACCATGTCGAACAAAAATCATTTGTTGCTGTCAATAAATAAAACAAGAGCTATAGCAATAAACAGAAAGGATAGTGATGAAACAAAATACACTACTATGCACTAGGCCCAATCGTGGCCACAGTGCAGCCCAGCCCAGCACCACAGCCTTTTCTTCAACTTCTCGGCAGGAGAAGCAGAGGAAGGCGTGGCAGCCATCCAGGCCATCATGGCTGTCGATGTCGCCGTGTCGGCAATCCTGCGACCCCGTGGATGGATAAGAACGGCTCCGTCACCACCTGGAGGAACCGTAGACCGCCCACATCCGTCTCCCCCTCTCCCCCCATCTCCACCTCTCCCTCTCTGTCGTTCTGGAGGAAGGGCCGGCGTGCCCTCCTCCATCCACCGTGCGCCACCACGGCCATCGACCTCCCCTCGACACTCCGCCCTGACCAGGAGCTCCAGGACGCTCCTCCGCTTCTTCTTCGCCACTACCACAAGCCGGGACGCCACATCGACGCCTCCCTCGCCGATCCCCTCCGCCGGCGTCCGCCTATGCCTCACCGTCGATCCGCCGCCATCCGCCGCTCGGTTTGTCCGTCGTCAATTTTCAGCAACCACAAGTCCTCCCCGAGCCCGCTTCCCTCCTCTACCGCACGGCTGTGAGATCCTCTTCCTCCCCACTCTTCGCTGGCTCTCACGCTCCCACTAGCCACCTCGTTCAACATCGCCAGGACACGTTGCCGCCCCCGAGCTTTGCCGTTGCTATTCAACCGCCGTCCGCCGAGCTCCGCCTGCCCCTGCGCCTCGCTGTACGTGCAAGCGCACGCCTCACCGTGCCGTAACCACCCCGAGATGCCCCCTCTCTCCCGCGCGTTCGCGCGCCCCACCTCGCCCTGCTTGCCTCGCCCTCCTCCGCAACCGCCTGCGCCGCGCCCCATGCTCACCCCGGCCGCGAGGCCCCACCGCGGCCTCGCTCGCCTCTACCACGCGCCCGGCTCGGCCGCCTGCAAGCCGCCGTGTCCGGCACGCCGTAGTTGCTGCCTGTGCTCCCCGCCACTTCTGCCTTCCCCACGGTCGCGTGTCTGCCGCAGCCGCCCCTTACCCCGCTGCCAAGCGCTGCCACCCACCTCTGCAGGGCACACGCACCGCTCGCGCCGCCCGCCCGCACCGGCGCTCCGACCATGGCCTCGCCCCGCCCCGGGCAGGCTACAACCTCCGCGGGTGCCCGCCCCGTTGGCCACGCCCGTTACCCGCTAAGCCCCGCCCGGTAGGCCCTGTGAGTATGACATGCGGGGCCCATCCCCTGGTTAAAAAAAGAATTATATAAATAATAATTACTTAATTAGTCAATCAGTATAGTTTAATTAATCCTATTAATTGACCTAACCTAATTATTCTGTTTAGTTAGCTAATTAGCTATTAATTAGTTAACCAAGCAATGACGATTGGGCCCCACTGCCCTGTTTGACCAGTCAACGGTCTGTGTTGACTGCTGATGTCATGATGACGTCATGCTAGTGCAATAACTCGTTTTAGATTTAATAATAAATTCAGAAATTGTTTAAATCTTTGTTAATTCATAGAAAATAATTTGTAACTCGGATGAAAAATTTTTGTACATGAAAGTTTCTCAAAACGACGAGATGAATCCGAATACACATCTCGCTCATCTGTCACGCGTCTCTAGCATAGCGAACCTGCAACCGTCCCCCTCCGATTCGTCTGTCCGAAAATGCCAAACTCCGGGAAAGCATTCCCGGATATTATTCCCCTTCGCCGGTAGCGTGTAGCACCGCGTTAGAACACGTCTAGCTCTGCCTGTTATCCTGTTATGCGCTTGCTTGCTATGTATTTACTATTTCTTCCTCCTCTTCTCTTTGGCAGACCCCATGATGGCTGCCGATGCCACTGTGATCGACTACGTCACCGACGATCCCTCCTTCTCGTCTGAGCAACCAAGCAAGCAAACCCTCCTTGAGCATTCCAATATCGCACATTTTCTTTCCCTCTCATGCTTGCATTAGAACTGCTACTGCTTTCTGTATGATCCTACTTTGATGCATAGCCTGTTTTTGTTACCTGCTTATTGTTACCTTACCTGCTTATCCTAAACTGCTAAGTATAGGTTGGTTAGTGACCCCCACCTTGTCCCAGTTGCCCCCGCTTTATGTTCGATGACTCGATCAACGTGATCGACGTCCTGGCCCCGGCACCGCACATCACTTTCCCCCTTTTGTTGCTCGACTCTGCAGAGTTACCAACGAACCTCGAGGGTGGAACCTCTTACATCACTCCTGATGAGATCTCTGTAGTGTAGCTATACGGTCGAGGTCATCGAGGGTGATTTCCTCCTTAACCTCTTCCGTTAAGGCTCTGTCGTGCAACCCCTCAAGTGTGAACCTTGAGGGTGGATCCTCTTGCATTCACTTTGATGATAACATCGAGTGGAATTCATCGGGGGTGATTCCACATGTTTTCCCCTTGGTGTTAGACACACAGTTACTATGGTTACTATGACTTTACATTGAACCATGTTACTAAAGACGGGTCGACCCTGAGGGGTACCCGCGCGAGCTTAATAGCGAGTGATGTGGAGACGGGTTGTCCTGGAGGGTGCCCGCGAGATAATTACGAGACGTGGTCGGGCATTCTTAGCCCTTGCCGCAAGTCCTCGAGATGGGGCAACGGGGTCACATCGATCGTGAGTCTCTGCTCGTTATCGCATGCTCCTAATCCACTACGGTTTAGATATTTGATCCGAGGGGCCTCTGGCCTGATAGCGCTAACCATCACGTGGGCATAGTATGGGCGTTCTGCGTCGTATGCATCAGCCGAAGCTTAATAGACGTCAGCGACTGAGCGGCGCGCACCGGGTTGGACTGGTAAGCACCTGCCTTTTTGAAGGAGGTAGCTAGGTCTGCTTACCGGCCGCCCACGCAACGTGCATGAGTTCCCGGGGCGATGGCCCAAGACCCCTGGGGGCATAGGTTTAGTCCGGCGTACTGACCTCTCTATTAAGCCTAGGTCGGGTTGCGGTGTATTGTTTGGCCGAGGCCGGGCATGACCCAGGAAAGTGTGTCCGGCCGGAGTTAATCGAGCGTGGTGGGTAAGTTGGTGCACCCCTGCAGGGAAGAAAACATCTATCGATAGCCTGTCCTACAGTAATGGACACTTGGAGTTGTATCCCGATCGATACAACTAGAGTTGGTTACTTGAGATGAGAAATGGTTATGAGAAATGGATTGTGATGTGAAATGGATAGTATGGCTCTGGGATTGCTTTCTCGCTGGGAGTCGAGAAAGGATCTCTGGCCGAGGTTGATAACACTACTACTACTTTACATTATATTGATTTGTACTCTTCTAAATGCTGCAAGATGCTTGAAGATGCTAGTCTTCGATAGGCTAGGCTTCCCCTTCTCTTCTGGCATTCTGCAGTTTAGTCCAGAGATACAACCCATTTCCTTTGATACAGATGCATACTTAGTTTAGATCTAATGTAAGTCTTGCGAGTACCTTGGATGAGTACTCACGGTTGCTTTGCTACCTCTTTTCCCCCCATACCCGATTGTTGCGACCAGATGACAGATCCCAGGAGCCAGGCGACACCACTGATGATTACTACTACCCCGAGGGTGCCTACTACTACGTGACGACCACTGACGACCTGGAGTAGTTAGGAGGCTCCCAGGTAGGAGGCCTTGCCTTTTTGATCGTTGTTGCTTTTGTGCTAGCCTTGTTAAGGCAAGCTTGTTTAACTTATGTCTGTACTCAGATATTGTTGCTTCCGCTGACCCTTGTGTTTTCGAGCTTATGTATTCGAGCCCTCGAGGCCCCTGGCTTGTAATCTAAAGCTTGTATTATTTTAATTTGTGTCTAGAGTTGTGTTGTGATATCTTACCGTGAGTCCTTGATCTTGATCGTATGCATTTGCATGTATGATTAGTGTACGATTGAATCGGGGGTGTCATATTAGAGTCCAAAACAAGAGGAAAAGCGTTAGGAAAAGTAGATACGTTGGAGATGTATCATCCAACAGGACGGTGAGGTAGTAGATGAGTTCCGGCAACACGACGGCGTGGTGACGGTGATGGTGATGTGATCTCCACAAGGCTTCGCCTAAGCGCTATGAAAATATGACCGAGGGAGTAAACGGTGGACGGGGGCGCCGCACACGGCTAAGACAATGGTGTATCATTGTGTGGCACCCCCTCCCTAGATATATATAGGTGGGAGGGGAGGAGGAAGCCCCCAGGGCACCCCAAGACACCTGGCGGCAGCCCTAGGGCTGCTGCCTTGCCCTACGCCCCTTTCCTTATTTGGACATGAGGGGGAAAGGAAAGGGAGATGGCTCCCATAGGGCGCCTCCCCTTTCCTTCCCTCCCTCCTTCGGTGCGTGGGCAGGGGTAGATGGTGCGCCAGCCCCTTGTGGGTTGGTGTGCTCTTCCCCTTTTGGTCCATAAGGCCCAATAACCTACTGGGGCTGCCCGGAACCCCTTTCGATGACCCGATAAGTACCCGGTACCACCCAAAACATTTCCGGTGTCCACATACCATCGTCCTATATATCAATATTTACCTCTCGACCATTTCGAGACTCCTCGTCATGTCTGTGTCTCATCCAGGATTCCGAACAACATTAGATCACCAAATCACATAACTCACATAATACTATATCGTCATCGGACGTTAAGCGTGCGGACCCAACGAGTTCGAGAACAATGTAGACATGACTGAGACACCTCTCCGGTCAATAACCAATAGCGGAACCTGGATGACCATATTGGCTCCTACATATTCTATGAAGATCTTTATCGTTCGAACCATTATGACAACATACGTATATTCCCTTTGTCCATCAGTAAGTTAGTTGCCCGAGATTCGATTGTCGGTATCTCTATACCTAGTTCAATCTCGTTACTGGCAATTCTCCGTAATACATCACCTCATGACTAACTCCTTAGTCATTTTCTTGCAAGCTTATGATGTGTATTGCGGAGAGCGCCCAGAGATACCTCTCCGATACTCGGAGTGACAAATCCTAATCTCGATCTATGCCAACTCGACAAACACCTTCGGAGATACCTGTAGAGCATCTGTATGATCACCCAGTTACATTGTGATGTTTGATAGAACACAAGGTATTCCTCCAGTATCCGGGAGTTGCATAATCTCATAGTCGAAGGAATATGTATTTGACATGAAGAAAGCAATAGCAATAAATTGAACGGTCATTATGCTAAGCTAACGGATGGGTCTTGTCCATCACATCATTCTCCTAATGATGTGATCCCGTTATCAAATGACAACAGATGTCTATGGTTAGGAAACCTTAACCATCTTTGATCAACAAGCTAGTCTAGTAGAGGCTTACTAGGGACATGGTATTTGTTTATGTATTCACACATGTATTTAGGTTTCCGATCAATACAATTATAGCATGAATAATAAACCTTTATCATGAATAAGGAAATATGAAATAAAAACTTTATTGTTGCCTCTAGGGCATATTTC